>NC_090359.1:28836233-28915658 GCF_035084215.1 Heptranchias perlo | reverse complement strand
TTGTAGAGGGAGCTTTACTCTGTATCTAACCCTGTACCTGCCCTGGGAGTGTTTGAGGGGACAGTGTAGAGGGAGCTTTACTCTGTATCTAACCCTGTACTTGCCCTGGGAGTGTTTGACGGGACAGTGTAGAGGGAGCTTTACTCTGTATCTAACCCTGTACCTGCCCTGGGAGTGTTTGATGGGACAGTGTAGAGGGAGCTTTACTCTGTATCTAACCCTGTACCTGCCCTGGGAGTGTTTGATGGGACAGTGTAGAGTGAGCTTTACTCTGTATCTAATCCTGTACCTGCCCTGGGAGTGTTTGATGGGACAGTGTAGAGGGAGCTTTACTCTGTATCTAACCCGTGCTGTACCTGCCCTGGGAGTGTTTGATGGGACAGTGTAGAGGGAGCTTTACTCTGTATCTAACCCTGTACCTGCCCTGGGAGTGTTTGATGGGACAGTGTAGAGGGAGCTTTACTCTGTATCTCACCCTGTACCTTCCCTGGGAGTGTTTGATTGGACAGTGTTGAGGGAGCTTTACTCTGTATCTAACCCTGTACCTGCCCTGGGAGTGTTTGATGGGACAGTGTAGAGGGAGCTTTACTCTGTATCTAACCCTGTACCTGCCCTGGGAGTGTTTGATGGGACAGTGTAGAGGGAGCTTTACTCTGTATCTAACCCTGTACCTGCCCTGGGAGTGTTTGATGGGACAGTGTAGAGGGAGCTTTACTCTGTATCTAACCCTGTACCTGCCCTGGGAGTGTTTGATGGGACAGTGTAGAGGGAGCTTTACTCTGTATCTAACCCTCAACCTGCCCTGGGAGTGTTTGATGGGACAGTGTAGAGGGAGCTTTACTCTGTATCTAACCCGTGCTGTTCCTGCCCTGCGAGTGTTTGATGGGACAGTGTAGAGGGAGCCCCCAGTGTCTAACACCCACCTCTGGATGTCCTCATCCCCGATGATGAGCTGTCTGGGTCTGTGGGGTTCACAGCCACACATGGGGAAAGTGATGCCCTGACACAGCAGGTCGTAGCATTTCATGGCCAGCTGTGTGGCCGTGAGGGGGGCTCCATGGGTCAGCGTGAAGTCCAGGCCCATTGCAAAGCCGTCCTCATCGGTCAGCAGGAGAAGGTAGTCGATGTGGATGAAGTGATCGTGCTGCAGGGCTGCAAGGAGAGGAGAGTGGGGAGGGTGTGGGGCAGGGGAGGGGAGAGTGGGCGGCAGGGGGAGGGGGAGAGTGGGGGGCAGGGGAGGGGAGAGTGGGGGGCAGGGGAGGGGAGAGTGGGCGGCAGGGGGAGGGGAGAGTGGGGGGCAGGGGAGGGGAGAGTGGGGGGCAGGGGAGGGGAGAGTGGGGGGCCGGTGGAGGTGAGAATGGGGGGAAGAGGGAGGGGAGAGTGGGGGGCAGGGGGAGGGGAGAGTGGGGGTCAGGGGGAGGGGAGAGTGGGGGGCAGGGGAGGGGAGAGTGGGGGGCAGGGGAGGGGAGAGTGGGGGTCAGGGGGAGGGGAGAGTGGGGGGCAGGGGGAGGGGAGAGTGGGGAGGGTGTGGGGAAAGTGGGGGGCAGAGGAGGTGAGAGTGGGGGGCAGGGGAGGGGAGAGTGGGGGGCCGGGGGAGGGGAGAGTGGGGGGGAGGGGAGGGGAGAGTGGGGGTCAGGGGGAGGGGAGAGTGGGGGGCAGGGGGATGGGAGAGTGGGGAGGGTGTGGGGAAAGTGGGGGGCAGAGGAGGGGAGAGTGGGGGGCCGGGGGAGGGGAGAGTGGGGGGCAGGGGAGGGGAGAGTGGGGGGCAGGGGAGGGGAGAGTGGGGGGCAGGGGGAGGGGAGAGTGGGGAGGGTGTGGGGAAAGTGGGGGGCAGAGGAGGGGAGAGTGGGGGGCCGGGGGAGGTGAGAGTGGGGAGCAGGGGAGGGGAGAGTGGGGGGCAGGGGAGGGGAGAGTGGGGGTCAGGGGGAGTGGAGAGTGGGGGGCAGGGGGAGGGGAGAGTGGGGGGCAGGGGAGGGGAGAGTGGGGGGCCGGGGGAGGTGAGAATGGGGGGAAGAGGGAGGGGAGAGTGGGGGTCAGGGGGAGGGGAGGGTGGGGGTCAGGGGGAGGGGAGAGTGGGGGGCAGGGGAGGGGAGAGTGGGGGGCAGGGGAGGGGAGAGTGGGGGTCAGGGGGAGGGGAGAGTGGGGGGCACGGGGAGGGGAGAGTGGGGAGGGTGTGGGGAAAGTGGGGGGCAGAGGAGGGGAGAGTGGGGGGCCGGGGGAGGTGAGAGTGGGGGGCAGGGGAGGGGAGAGTGGGGGGCCGGGGGAGGGGAGAGTGGGGGGGAGGGGAGGGGAGAGTGGGGGTCCGGGGGAGGGGAGAGTGGGGGGCAGGGGAGGGGAGAGTGGGGGGCCGGGGGAGGGGAGAGTGGGGAGAGTGGGGGGCAGGGGAGGGGAGAGTGGGGGGCAGGGGAGGGGAGAGTGGGGGTCAGGGGGAGGGGAGAGTGGGGGGCAGGGGGAGGGGAGAGTGGGGAGGGTGTGGGGAAAGTGGGGGGCAGAGGAGGGGAGAGTGGAGGGCCGGGGGAGGTGAGAGTGGGGAGGGAGAGTGGGGAGGGGAGGGGAGAGTGGGGGGCAGGGGGAGGGGAGAGTGGGGGTCAGGGGGAGGGGAGAGTGGGGGGCAGGGGGGAGGGGAGAGTGGGGGGAAGAGGGAGGGGAGAGTGGGGGGCCGGGGGAGGGGAGAGTGGGGGGCAGGGGGAGGGGAGAGTGGGGGGAAGAGGGAGGGGAGAGTGGGGGGCCGGGGGAGGGGAAAGTGGGGGGAAGAGGGAGGGGAGAGTGGAGAGGGTGTGGGGAAAGTGGGGGGCAGGGGAGGGGAGAGTGGGGGGCAGAGGGCGGGGAGGGTGGGGAGGGATGCATGAGGGTGGGGGAGAGGGGGAGAGGAGGAGGGAGGGGTGAGTGGGGGAGACAAGTCACAGGGTAAAAACATATTTATTGCATTTAAGAGGAACCAGATAAACACATGAGAGGAAAGGAATAGAAGGATATGCTGATAGGGTGAGATGGAGTAGGGAGGGAGGAGGCTCGTGTGGAGCATAAACACCGGCACGGACCAGATGGGCCGAATGGCCTGTTTCTGTGCTGTAAATTCGATGTAATTTCAAAATTTTAAATTTTAAAATTCTCATCCTTGTTTTCAAATCCCTCCATGGCCCTCGCCCCCCTCCCTATCTCTGTAACCTCCTCCAGCCCCTACAACCCTCCGAGATCTCTGCGCTCCTCCAATTCTGGCCTCTTGCCCATCCCCCCGATTCCCATCGCTCCACCATTGGCGGCCGTGCCTTCAGCTGCCTGGGCCCTAAGCTCTGGAATTCCCTCCCTAAACCTCTCCGCCTCTCTCTCCTCCTTTAAGACGCTCCTTAAAACCTCCCTCTTTGACCGAGCTTTTGGTCACCTGTCCTAATATCTCCTTATGTGGCTCGGTGTCAAATTTTGTTTGATAATCGCTCCTGTGAAGCGCCTCGGGCCGTTTTACTACGTTAAAGGCGCTATATAAATGCAGGTTGCTGTTGTTGTAATGTCTCCCCTTTGCTCCCTCCAGACCCGTGTGGACCCGAGAGCTTGGTGGTGAGGGCCTCGGGCTATCCAACCATGTGCTGCATCACATGAGCCGGATGCTCACCCGATAACTCCAGGAGTGTCGCTGTTTGAGGAGCGGGAGCAGGAGCCGGGTCCCAGGCTTCCTCCCCTTCCAGACGCCGGGGCACTGAGACCAATCTCAGCCGACACCTCGCACTGGCACAGTTAACGTCCTGGAGTCCGACAGCTTCACGCACACTGCTCTCTGACACCCACCCCACCCCTGCCCCAACTCCCAGATTCAGTGACTGAGCCGGGTAGGCCAGGCAGCACCGGGAGCCGGAACCAGGAGCCGGAACTAGGAGTGGTACCGGGGAATGGCACTGGCAGTGGTACCAGGGAATGGCACTGGCAGTGGTCCCAGGGGCTGGCACTGGCAGTGGTACCAGGGGCTGGCACTGGCAGTGGTACCAGGGGCTGGCACTGGCAGTGGTCCCAGGGGCTGGCACTGGCAGTGGTACCAGAGAATGGCACTGGCAGTGGTACCAGGGGCTGGCACTGGCAGTGGTACCAGGGAACGGCACTGGCAGTGGTCCCAGGGGCTGGCACTGGCAGTGGTCCCAGAGGACTCTCCTTTCCTCCAGCTGATATCTCTTTGTTTGATGAAGTTTGATCCAGTGAGGAGAATGGGCGGCTTTTGCCCGTTAAGTGATGTTAAGCTTTTGCAGATAAATCATATTTAACCAATGGTGCGGCAGTGGCTGCTCATTTACATACCGAGCTCCTCCTCCTCCTCGTCCTCCAGGTTGATGAGGCTGACGTATTTTTCCAGGTCTCGGAGTGAGAGAGCCTCGTCGTTGTAGAAGCCCTCCTGGATCTGCAGGGCCGGGTTCTCCACCGTCAGGGCCGTGCGGGAGTTCCTGATGACGTGGAGTGTCCAGAGCGATCCGTCGGGGGGCAACCTCCTCACAGCCCCCTCCTTCCTGCGGCGCCAGCCCTCGGGCTCTCCGACTCCCTTCCCCCGCTCCGTCACATACTTTCGGTACCAGTGGAACATCAGCTCCGAGAAATCGATCAGATGATCCCGGTAACCTGTCACAAACTCCATCCGACGGGCTGTGTCCGTACTGGAAGGTGAGGGGGGGCGGGGTGGGGGGTGGGAGGGGGAGACAAACAAGGGTTACAGAGGGAGATACCCTGCTCCTCACTGTCTGTACGCCCGTAACCCTGCTCCAATTATCAATCCCCCCACACCCCACACCCCTCCCACCTTCACAGGGACACCAACCCATACCAGGAGTCAGTACCTCACCCCACTCTGCGAGCGCAAACACGAGAAAGGTCTCAGCCGGGGCTCAGTGGGGAGCTCGCTCTCTCTCTCTCTCTCTTTCTTGCCCCTCTGAGTCAGCAGGTCGTGGGTTCGAGCCCCCACTCCAGAGACTCGAGCACAAAATCCAGGCCGACACTCCCAGTGCCAGTACTGAGGGAGCGCCGCACTGTCGGAGGGTCAGTACTGAGGGAGCGCTGCACTGTCGGAGGGTCGGTGCTGAGGGAGCGCTGCACTGTCGGAGGGTCGGTACTGAGGGAGCGCCGCACTGTCGGAGGGTCAGTACTGAGGGAGCGCCGCACTGTCGGAGGGTCAGTACTGAGGGAGCGCCGCACTGTCGGAGGGTCAGTACTGAGGGAGCGCTGCACTGTCGGAGGGACAGTACTGAGGGAGCGCCGCACTGTCGGAGGGTCAGTACTGAGGGAGCGCCGCACTGTCGGAGGGTCAGTGCTGAGGGAGCGCCGCACTGTCGGAGGGTCAGTACTGAGGGAGCGCTGCACTGTCGGAGGGTCAGTACTGAGGGAGCGCTGCACTGTCGGAGGGTCAGTACTGAGGGAGCGCTGCACTGTCGGAGGGTCAGTACTGAGGGAGCGCTGCACTGTCGGAGGGTCAGTACTGAGGGAGCGCTGCACTGTCGGAGGGTCAGTACCCTCGATAGAAACCACTATAGTCAAGCGTTGTCACTGGACATGTCCGTTTTTTAAATGTTGATGTCGGGCTGCTCTCCTGCTTTAATCGGGTCTGTCCCTGCGATCCCGGGGAGGGTCCTGAGTGGAGGGGCCCTGGGGAAGGAGTCCCAAAGTGGTCCTGGGGGGTGGAGGTCTGTCTCTGGGGTCCCGGGGGTTCCTGTGGGAGGGGGTCTCGCAAGGGTGGGGGGCTATCCCTGAGATCCTGGGTGTTCCGGTGGGGGGGATTGCGGGGGGGGGGGGTCCCCAGGGAGCATCCGACTCTCTAGGACCTTTCCCTCGATAATCACCAGTACCTGCTCACCTTCAGTCGCTCTCGAACAGAACGGGTTCAGAAATAAACACTCAGAGATTCCGTGAGAACATTCCTCCTGAGGCAGCGGGGGTTCCGGAACATTCCTTCCTGTTAAAAACTAATATTTTGATTCAGATTCTCGACATTCTGATTCACCTTAATCATGACGTCACAACAGGAAGTTAGAACGATTCGAGGATTGTGGACAAACCGGAAACCCCCGGGTGTGATGGGAACCTGTGGCTGCGATGCATCTCATGGTGGAACAGCAGGCATCACAGGATAGGGATCAAGAACTGTACCTGAGCTGGTCGACACCCCTGGGAACGATGGGCCGAAAAATGGGGTGGTGGCCGGGGGAGAAAGAAGGAATCTTTCATCTTGCAGTTACAGTGAGCTCCCAGCAAGTGGCAGTGTTGCACCACATTTTCCGTTCACAGTATAACTCCCATCTGGTGCCCTGGGTCCCCACAGAGACAGACTGACCAGACGGGCAGGGCAGCCTACACTGGGCGGGCGCCCAGCACGAGGGAGGAAGGGGAGGGGTGAGGGGGCAGAGAGGGAGAAGGGTGGGGAGAGAAGTGGGGGGAGGAGAGGGAGAGGGAGAGGGTTAGAGGGAGAGGGTTAGAGGGAGAGGGTTAGAGGGAGAGGGTTAAAGGGGGACGGAGAGGAAGAGGAGGGGGCGGAGAGGGAGAGGGGTAGAGGGGGGCGGAGAGGGAGGGGGACGGAGAGGGAGAGGGATAGAGGGGGGGAGAGGGAGAGGGGTAGAGGGGGACGGAGAGGGAGAGGGGAGAGGGAGAGGGGTGGAGGGGGACGGAGAGGGAGAGGGGAGAGGGAGAGGGGTAGAGGGGGACGGGGACGGAGAGGGAGAGGGGAGAGGGAGAGGGGTAGAGGGGGACGGAGAGGGAGAGGGGAGAGGGAGAGGGGTAGAGGGGGGAGGGGTGAATGATGTTGTACAGGGGAAGGGATACAGGGTCCCTTGGTCTCTAATGAGAATCGTGATCGCTGACTGGACCGAGAGATCGACCCCTCGGCCGTGCTATGCGGTGGGAGTGAGGGTGGGATGGGGGTGAGGGTGGGGTGAGGGTGAGGGTGGGGGTGGGGTTGGGGGTGAGGGTGGGGGTGGGGGTGAGGGTGGGGGTGAGGGTGGGGGTGGGGGTGGGGGTGAGGGTGGGGGTGAGGGTGGGGGTGAGGGTGGGGGTGGGGTTGGGGGTGAGGGTGGGGGTGAGGGTGAGGGTGAGGGTGGGGGTGAGGGTTGGGGTTGGGGGTGAAGTGGGGGGTGGGGTTGGGGGTGAGGGTGAGGGTGGGGGTGGGGTGAGGGTGAGGGTGGGGGTGGGGGTGGGCTTGGGGGTGGGGGTGAGGGTGGGGGTGAGGGTGGGGGTGAGGGTGGGGATGGGGGTGAGGGTGGGGGTGGGGTTGGGGGTGAGGGTGAGGGTGGGGGTGAGGGTGGGGGTGAGGGTGAGGGTGGGGGTGGGGATGGGGGTGAGGGTGAGGGTGAGGGTGGGGGTGAGGGTGGGGACGCTGTGCCGATTCACGCAATCACCCCCAGAGCGGGAGAGAAACCCCCCCCCCCGGGAGGGGACGCCTCTCTCGACCCTCAGGGTGGGTGGGCACTGAGCCTCAGAGTCCTGGGGGAAAGGGGACGAGGGTCCCACCTTCAGAAACATCCTCTCACTTTGTGCATTTTCAGAGGACCTACAAACCCAGTTAGTTCCTGTCCGTTTAATTAACGCATTTTATTGCCATAAAAAACACACATTTAAAGTCCTGATTTGTTGGAGCTTCGTCCTGGAAAGTTAAAAGTACTAAATATCCATACATTAGTGTGCGAGGGCACTGTCTGACTGACCAGGCGTCCCACACGAGTGGGCAGGGGGTCACAGTGTGCCATCTCTGGGTGCAGCGGGCGCTGTCCCGCCCATCGAGCGCTGCAAGGTGCTGATGGCCTCCCGCAGGAAGTCCTTCTGGTAACTGGACAGCCCCATCTGGCCAATGATCTCCTTCATCTTATCCACCTGCTGGTCGAGGCTGCTGCAGTTCTCCAGCTGGCTGAGGTACCGAGAGCACATCCGAGCCCCCTCGATCTCAGAGTCCGCCCCCTGGGACCTGGCCTTGGCGGAGGGGAGTTCCCGGAAGGTCAGCACGTCGCTGATGTCGTAGCAGGAGAGCATGTAGAGGCACTCGCGGGTGGAGCAGAGCAGCTTGGTGCAATGCGGGACCTGGGGGTGGGGGGGGGTGGGTGGGGGTGGGGGTGGAGAGAGAGAGAGAGAGAGAGAGAGAAAGAATTTGCATTTATACAAAACTTTACACCGTCTCGGGACGTCCCAAAGTGCTTTACAGCCAATGAAGTACTTTTTTGAAGTGTAGTCACAGAAGCAGCTACAAGTAATCGTTAAACCAGCGACCAGCCGCGGTTATGCAGTGTGATCTTTAACCTCTCCCCACACAGCGGTTGTTGAAAATCATGGAATGGTACAGCACAGGAGGAGGCCATTCGGCCCATCGTGCCCGTACCGGCTCTTTGAAAGATCTATCCAATTAGTCTCATTCCCCTGCTCTTTCCCCGTGGCCCTGCAAAATTTTTCCCCTTCAAGTATTTATCCAATTCCCTTTTGAAAGTTATTATTGAATCTGCTTCCACCGCCCTTTCAGGCAGCGCATTCCAGATCATCACAACTCACTGCGTAAAAAAAATTCTCCTCATCTCCCCCTCTGGTTCTTTTGCCAATTACCTTAAATCTGTGTCCTCTGGTTACCGACCCTCCTGCCACTGGAAACAGTTTCTCCTTATTTGCTCTATCAAAACCCCTCATGATTTTGAACACCTCGATTAAATCTCCCCTTAACCTTCTCTGCTCTAAGGAGAACAATCCCAGCTTCTCCAGTCTCTCCACATAACTGAGGTCCCTCATCCCTGGGACCGTTTTGGTAAATCTCCTGAGAGCAGGGTGTCTACCTGAACATACAGCTTGACGAAGAAGGCGCTCCCTTTGGGGTAGCCTGGCAGACGCCCTCCTGCTCCACACCCACAGCCGTGAACCTCCTTGCTGAAATCGCTGACTTGGGAGAGCACCAGGGAATGGTTCAACCCGCACCAGACATCCACCGGCCTCTTCAGATAGGGCACCTGGAGAAACAGGACCACAAGAGAAATGTAATAATAGGGGCGTACAGTCGCGCCCTCAAACCCCCCACCCCCGCACAGTAACCCCAGCCTGCGACAGGGCCTTTGGTCTCCGCTCAGTGAGACCCGATCTCCGCGGCTCATTACAGCAGCACCTGTACCGTGTGGATCCTCCGTGGGGATTAGCGCGGTTCGATCCATCGCCGTTACGCACGGTTACTCTGCGGACCCTTTCGCAATCTCCAAAACATAACATCCAAACGGCGGACAGCACTTGGAGCCGATCGCAGCTCTGGCCAGTCGCTTCTCTGAGCCTTCTCCGAGACTCCGAATCCACACCAGCCTGCGAGCTCCGTCCCCATAGTGAGACTCCCCACCTACCCAACTCCAGGGGGTTTAGGCCGGTGACACCCCCAATCCCCCACCCCTCGACTGTGCGCACGTGCATTTTAATTTTCCAAAGGCCTTCGATAAGGTACCGCATTGTAGACCCATGACAGAGGTCAGAGCACGTGGAGTCAGGGGACAGGTAGCAGAATGGATAGCACGGGGTTAAGGGTGGCTACTCAGACTGGGAAAAGGTGGGAAGTGGTGTTCCACAGGGATCGGTGCTGGGACCACTGTTGTTCATCAATTTACATCAACCATTTCGAATTGGGAATCAGAAGGACAATTTCAAAATTTCCGTACGACACAAAATTGGTGGATACAATTAATACCGAGAAAGACAGCGACAAAATACAGGAAGACATTAATAAACTTGCAGAAAGGGCGTGTAATTGGCAAATGAATTTCAATGTAGATAATTGTGCAGTTTGGTAGGTGGAATAAGGAGGCCACACACTGCTGGGATAATCAGAGTCTAAATGGGGTGGAGGAGCAGAGAGATCTGGGGGAACAGATTCACAAATCATTAAAAGTAGCAACGCAGGTTACCCTCTACACTGTCCCATCAAACACTCCCAGGGCAGGTACAGCACGGGTTAGATACAGAGTAAAGCTCCCTCTACACTGTCCCATCAAACACGCCCAGGGCAGGTACAGCACGGGTTAGATACAGAGTAAAGCTCCCTCTACACTGTCCCATCAAACACTCCCAGGGCAGGTACAGCACGGGTTAGATACAGAGTAAAGCTCCCTCTACACTGTCCCATCAAACACTCCCAGGGCAGGTACAGCACGGGTTAGATACAGAGTAAAGCTCCCTCTACACTGTCCCATCAAACACTCCCAGGGCAGGTACAGCACGGGTTAGATACAGAGTAAAGCTCCCTCTACACTGTCCCATCAAACACTCCCAGGGCAGGTATAGGGTTAGATACAGAGTAAAGCTCCCTCTACACTGTCCCATCAAACACTCCCAGGGCAGGTACAGCACGGGTTAGATACAGAGTAAAGCTCCCTCTACACTGTCCCATCAAACACTCCCAGGACAGGTACAGGGTTAGATACAGAGTAAAGCTCCCTCTACGCTGTCCCATCAAACACTCCCAGGGCAGGTATAGGGTTAGATACAGAGTAAAGCTCCCTCTACGCTGTCCCATCAAACACTCCCAGGGCAGGTACAGGGTTAGATACAGAGTAAAGCTCCCTCTACACTGTCCCATCAAACACTCCCAGGGCAGGTACAGGAGTCTCCTCAGTGGTTTTGAACTCTAAGTGTACAGTTCTCTAGAATGGATGTTGATCTGACGGACCGTACCAGGGTGGGTTCCCCTCGGTCGATCTTGTCGCCTGTTCCCAATTGTCCGTATCGGTTGTTCCCTTGCATGAATATCCGTCCAAATTCATCCACCAATCCCAGGTGGTTGTATCCCAAAGAACAACTGGTGACCTGGAAGGAAAGTGCTGAGAGCAGTGATTGGTGGAGAGACATTGGAGATGCAACATTTGTCCAGTTCAACATGGCTGAGTCCTTCCCCATGGCCCCACAGGCTCCCGCAATCTACTCTCAATAATCCGATGGTGAGAGGGCAGGTATGGTCTCAGGCAGCCCAATGACCAAGGGAGGCTCAGGGGCAGTGTGGGGTCTGAGTACTGAGCCCTCCAAACCAGCCAGGTGCCAGGTTCCAACCCAGGCCGCGCTGAGTTAGCTGATCTCTCCAAGGCTGCTGCAGTTGGCCTCAGTGCCCCCGGCTAAGGAGGGACACAGCAGCCAGAGCTCCCCCGCCCTCAATCACTGTCCAGTGGCTCCTGTCGGAAAGTCCGCGTGTCGAGGGATGAGTTGGCCGTGGCCGTGACGCCCTCCACAGTCAACCAGTCCTTCAGTGGTCACCACCAGGCTCACACATGAAGAATGGGCCAGAGGCCGGACAGAAAGGGTGATTCAGGTGAAACTCAAACTCCCGCGAGATTCAGAACCTTCAGGAGAGGAGGGAGAAACTGGGGGAAAGACAGTAATAGAATGACATTGGGGTTGTGTTTGTGTGGGAGAGTTACAGGAGAAGGGGAAGAGTGGGGGAGAAGGGGGAAAGATATAGGAGAAGGGAGAGAGATACAGGAGAAGGGGGAGAGTGGGGGAGAAGGGGGAGAGATATAGGAGAAGGGGAGAGTGGGGGAGAAGGGGGAGAGATATAGGAGAAGGGGGAGTGGGGGAGAAGGGGAGAGATATAGGAGAAGGGGGAGAGATACAGGAGAAGGGGAGAGATACAGGAGAAGGGGGAGAGATATAGGAGAAGGGGAGAGATACAGGAGAAAGGGGAGTGGGGGAGAAGGGGAGAGATATAGGAGAAAGGGGAGTGGGGGAGAAGGGGAGAGATATAGGAGAAGGGGGAGAGATACAGGAGAAGGGGAGAGATACAGGAGAAGGGGAGAGATATAGGAGAAAGGGGAGTGGGGGAGAAGGGGAGAGATATAGGAGAAAGGGGAGTGGGGGAGAAGGGGAGAGATATAGGAGAAGGGGGAGAGATACAGGAGAAGGGGAGAGATACAGGAGAAGGGGAGAGATATAGGAGAAGGGGAGAGATACAGGAGAAAGGGGAGTGGGGGAGAAGGGGAGAGATATAGGAGAAAGGGGAGTGGGGGAGGAGGGGAGAGATATAGGAGAAGGGGGAGAGATACAGGAGAAGGGGAGAGATACAGGAGAAGGGGGAGAGATACAGGAGAAGGGGTTGCTGTAGCTGTGGTTTTATACAAACAGTAGAAGATTTCTGGGGTAAGATCTTTACCTTGGAGGAAAGGGCCAGGGCGAGTGGGATCTGTTGGTCAAACGGATCAAAGGCGTGAAGAGTCCCAAAGAGATCTCGATAAACGCCTGCAGTGTGGACCTCCAGATAAACTGCTCCAGAATCTGCAACCCAAAGTCCAGGTTATAATGTGAGGTTAACGAGTACAAAAGGCCTGACCCACAGTCCATCACTCTCCTACTCGAACAGTGATTACATTTCCAGAGTAACGCATTGGCTACAAAGAGCACTGGAATGTCCTGAGGACGTGATAAGGTTCAGCATCCATCTGTGTGACATGGCCTCTGAGGGGTTCCTGTCCACTGCGCTGCCCAGCAGCTTATTCTGGACACTTCTCACTCTTTGCTCCTGGCATCAATCTAAAGTTACTTCGTTAGTTTGTCCTTCCGTGGTCCTGTGTTGAAATATATCTGGGGTTTACCGTAACCTAGTATTTGATATATTTCATGGCCTATCCCTCCTTACACGTGGAGCTACAGCTCACTAGTGATGGTTCTAATGGGCATGTGGCTAGACATAAGAACATAAGAAATAGGAGAAGGAGTAGGCCATTCGGCCCCTCGAGCCTGCTCCTCCATTCAATCAGATCATGGCTGATCTTCGACCTCAACTCCATATCCCTTGATTCCCCGAGAGTCCAAAAATCTATCGATCGCAGCCTTGAATATACTCAACGACTCAGCATCCACAGCCATCTGGGGTAGAGAATTCCAAAGATTCACAACCCTCTGAGTGAAGAAATTCCTCCTCATCTCAGTCTTAAATGTCCGACCCCATATCCTGAGACTATGCCCCCTAGTTCTAGACTCTCCAGCCAGGGGAAACAACCTCTCAGCATCTACCCTGTCAAGCCCCCTCAGAATCTTATATGTTTCAATGAGATCACCTCCCATTCTTCTAAACTCCAGAGAGTATGGGCCCATTCTACTCAATCTCTCCTCATAGGACAACCCTCTCATCCCAGGAATCAATCTAGTGAACCTTTGTTGCACCGCCTCTAAGGCAAGTATGTCCTTCCTTATAGACCTTTTTTACAATGTGCCTCTGTTACGTGTCTAATGCAGCTTCTATCCCATTGATTTGAAATCAGTTTCATGCCTCTGTTAAAATAGCCCAGAGGGGAATGTCAGAGTCACGTTAAACATCATCTGCTAATTAATTCTCAGCTACAGAGAGCAGATAGTCAGACCTCCTCGTCTGTGCCCACTGTGCTTTGGCGAGATGTGTTTGATTTTCCTGTGGTGTCTTTATACAGCATTTTCACGGACTCAGGGCGTCCCAAATCGCTTCACAGCCAATGAAGTGCTTTTGAAATGTGGTCACTGTTGTAAATGTCGGAAACACAGCGGCCAATTTGCGCACAGCAAGATTCCACAACCAGCAACGACATAAATGACCAGATAATCTGTTTTTCAGTGATGTTGTTTGAGGCATAAATATTGACCAGGACACCGGGGAGAACTCCCCCTGCTCTTCTTCCAATAACATCGCGCTGCCTGAAAGGGCGGTGGAAGCAGATTCAATAATAACTTTCAAAAGGGAATTGGATAAATACTTGGAGGGGAACAATTTGCAGGGCTATGGGGGAAAGAGCAGGGGGGAGTGGGACTAATTGGACAGCTCTTCCAAAGAGCCGGCACAGGCCCGATGGGCCGAATGGCCTCTTCCTGTGCTGTTTCATTCTATGATTCTTCGCTATCAAAACCCCTCATGATTTTGAACCTCTATTGAATCTAACACGAGGTGCCATGTCCTTTGCCAGTCATCTTGCCCTCGCCTGCATGTGCCCCAGCTCCCAACACCCCGCCCCCGACCCCCGCCCCCGCACTGCTCCCCACCCAAAATTTACTGGTGAGTCGATGCCTCCCGCGGTTACCTGTGATGTAAAGTGCGCTGCTCTGGTTTGAGTGCACCTCCGAGATGGTGATGTGAGGAAGGCACTTGGTGATCTTGCGTGTGGAAAGCTGGACGGTGTAGGACCTCGGCTGGTCCAGCTGCGTCTCGTTGATCGTTAAACTGTAAATCTTCCCATCGTCTGGCGGGAAAAGAAACAACACCTTGAATCCCTTGTGTCCAATCGTTTCGACCGTGTAACTCCCTTCAGGCAACTCAACGGTGTCGGGCGCTGGGGTGGGAATTCCAAAAAGGGGCAGTGATGTTTCAGTCGTTCAGAGCCTTGGTCAGGCCCCACCTGGAGAGACTGGGTTCAGTTCTGGGCCCCGCCCCTCAGGAAGGATCGATTGGCCTTGGAGGGGGGGCAGAGCAGATTCACCAGAATGATATCGGGGCGAAAAGGGTTAAATTACGAGGACAGGTTGCACAGACTGGGCTTGCATTCCCTCGAGTGTAGAAGATTAAGGGGTGATCTAATCGAGGGGTTTAAGATGATTAAAGGATTTGATCGGGTCGATAGAGAGAAACTATTTCCTCTGGTGGGGGGAGTCCAGAACAAGGGGGCAGAACCTTAAAATTAGAGCCAGGCCGTTCAGGGGTGATGTCAGGAAGCACTTCCTCACACAAAGGGGAGTGGGAATCTGGAACTCTCTCCCCCAAAAAGGCTTTGGATGCTGGAGGGTCAATTGGAGGTTTCTAGACTGAGATCGATAGATTTTTGTTGGGTGAGGGTATCGAGGGATACGGAGCAAAGGCGGGTAAATGGAGTTAAGATACAGATCAGCCATGATCTAACTGAATGGCGAAACAGGCTCGAGGGGCTGAATGGCCTCCTCCTGTTCCTATGTAACAGGCTCGAGGGGCTGAATGGCCTCCTCCTGTTCCTATGTAACAGGCTCGAGGGGCTGAATGGCCTTCTCCTGTTCCCATGTGACAGAAGTGTCACTCTGTCTTGCTTCAAACCTTAACATTTCTGTAATTTCTCTTTCCATGTGAAGCTTCAGACTAAAATGTTGCAAATTTAAAATGGGCTTTGGTCTGCTACATCCCTAAGGAGGGCAGTCATAGGATCGTAGGAACAGGAGGAGGCCATTCAGCCCCTCGAGCCTGTTCCACCATTCAATTATATCACAGCTGATCTGTATCTTAGCTCCATCTCCCCGCCTCGGTTCTGTGACCCTTAATACCCTTCGTCCAACTGTCTGGGTCAAAGGCCCAGGTGACCTTTCAACTCAGGCTAATCAAACTATTGATGCTTTGAACAATGATGGGTACCTTCACTGTCTGACTCCAATCCCACAGGGAAAGGATTTAACTTGCTGATGGCTACAAACAATTCCATTATCTCCAGTGGGAGAGCTTGGTTCTTCAAGAGGAGTGTCTTGTCTTGTTGTGTAAAGCATTAACCAGCCCTGGATAATGCACACGACATGTGTCATGGAACATGGGACAGAAAGAGGTCCCACCATTCTGTCTCCAAGCTGGCTTGAATGGCAGTTCTCTATTGAGGGACCGACTGATTGGGGAGTATACATGGACACTCTTCCTGTAACTTTTAGTTCAGTGTTCAGGTTCAAAATCAACCTTTCAAATCTGTTTCACTTTCTGCAATTGACAGACTCCATGCAGCCAGGGTGGGAATTTATATCACCTCACCCAAGTACAAGCATCACATCAGGAGGTCTACAAAAGTCAGGGTCTTTCAAAATTGGACTGAATTAAATGTTTTCTGTAGAAGACATTTAGATACTTGTGCACTGAGTCGATCTGTGTTGTCTAAGTATTTGTATCACTAGTCCCTTGCATTCGCCTTTTGCTTCGGTGTAATTTTAAACTTGTAAATAAATCCGATTAATACTCTTAGCCTGCACGGCACGCTCAGACAGTGTTGTGTTTTCCACCTTTGACAGGGTACCGGAGCACATGATGGGCAGCCCATGTAATCTCGGCCATGAAATGTCACTGTAAAAGGGTCCGTGTTTCCCCTGCGTCCCGCGGGGTTCCCCCTTCACTCCACACATAGAGGTGTGAGATTCCAATTATGAGACAGATTTGCTTACAGAATCTGACTTTTGCTGTGAATATGAATAAGAGAGAAAGGGCCAGAATAGCAGCCCAAGACTTCCTCAGTATGTCCTGCCTCCTACACTCTACAAACTTTTAAAACCAGACCACTATTGTCCGATTCACCTCCTCGTCTCGATGCCTGACCTATGGACTGTGCACAGAATGGTGGGAACACACAGTTTCAGAACAGCGAGTCCCGCTGGGAAGCAAGTTCCCGTCCAGTACCTGTCAGGAGCAGCAGAGATCGTTCCGTTTCCTGACCCACCAACTTGATCTTCTTGAACCTCATGGAGGAGTGAAAGGTCATTTTAAACACACGTTGGCCGCTGGACTGAAGGTAAACCTCCACACAGTCACAGGTGTGGGCGATGTCACTGGGGTCTTGGGTCACCAAGGGTGGAATGTCCCTCGTACCCAACACGTACAAATATTTCCGGTAGATTGTGTCATTCCTGGGGTCAGTTGCAAACTAGGAGAGAACAAATAGGTGAACTATAACCTCAGATAACAGTTAGCGGCCCTTAATAAAAAATACGATTGCTTTACTTTCACTGAATTTACAGCTTGTCAAAGTGAGGAGTGTTACTGATGGGGAATAGACCACATCCCATTACAGGCACTCAATGACCCATCAAAAACTCCCAGGGCAGGTGCAGCACGGGTTAGATACATAGTAAAGCTCCCTCTACACTGTCCCATCAAACACTCCCAGGGCAGGTACAGGGTTAGATACAGAGTAAAGCTCCCTCTACACTGTCCCATCAAACACTCCCAGGGCAGGTACAGGGTTAGATACTGAGTAAAGCTCCCTCTACACTGTCCCATCAAACACTCCCAGGGCAGGTACAGGGTTAGATACAGAGTAAAGCTCCCTCTACACTGTCCCATCAAACACTCCCAGGGCAGGTACAGCACGGGTTAGATACAGAGTAAAGCTCACTCTACACTGTCCCATCAAACACTCCCAGGGCAGGTACAGGGTTAGATACAGAGTAAAGCTCCCTCTACACTGTCCCATCAAACACTCCCAGGGCAGGTACAGCACGGGTTAGATACAGAGTAAAGCTCACTCTACACTGTCCCATCAAACACTCCCAGGGCAGGTACAGGGTTCGATACAGAGTAAAGCTCCCTCTACACTGTCCCATCAAACACTCCCAGGGCAGGTACAGCACGGGTTTAGATACAGAGTAAAGCTCCCTCCACACTGTCCCATCGCAGACTGATGTTGAAAACCCAACGTCCAAAAATACAGCTGCACCCAGCACTCCAGAGCTGCTCATCGTGAACTGATATAAATCCCGTGCCTGTCAGGCTGTGTGGGGAGGGTCTGAAAACTTGCTGCAGGCTTTAACCCAGCCATTTACCGACATAGCACCAGAGAAAGGTCCTACTCACATCCTTGACATTACGGCACAGTACCACGTATCGACAGGCTCTCTTCCACTGAATCTGACCAAGGGTGGACGAGACCAGGGCGTTCTTCAGAAAGAAGAGGGTGCCGCTGTAGTCCAGGATGAAGACGTTGTCCTTTGTTGGGATGAACTTGCGGTATCCGTGCGATAGGTGAGGGGCGACAGTCCGACTTACGGTCTTCCTGCGGCCCCCGAACGTTTGAAAGAACAGGCCTTTGGTATCTGTTGGGGTGAAAGAACCACAAAGTGTGTTAGCAGCGAAGAGCGGACGTCACTACTCGTCCTAAAGCACCAATCAATCTGCTGTGAACTCACTCTCCAGGGCACCGCAGCCCAACAGAGCAAAGACCACAGGATCAGGAAGCAGTGGTGTGGGCTCGAGCTCTGGGTAACTTCAGGCCCCGGTGTGGCAGGTTCCAGGGTGCACCCAATGTTTATACTGAGTTGGGTATTTTCAGTCTGGGCGAGAGGGGAGGCGAACGAGGGGGCTTAGGGCAGTACATCTGGCCCTAAGTGCTTCTGAGTTAAAAATCAGCCCGGGTTCCTGCTCCTGATCACTGTCCAGAGACCCCGGGGTTAGAGAGAGGGGAAATCAGCCAGGGTTCCTGCTCCTGATCACTGTCCAGTGACCCCTGGGATAGAGAGAGAGGAAAATCAGCCAGGGTTCCTGCTCCTGATCACTGTCCAGTGACCCCTGGGATAGAGAGAGAGGAAAATCAGCCAGGGTTCCTGCTCCTGATCACTTTCCAGTGACCCCTGGGTTAGAGAGAGGGGAAATCAGCCAGGGTTCCTGCTCCCGATCACTGTCCAGTGACCCCTGGGTTAGAGAGAGGGGAAATCTGGTGGGGAGAGTCCAGAACAAGGGGGCATAACCTTAAAATTAGAGCCAGGCCATTCAAGGGTGATGTCAGGAAGCACTTCTTCACACAAAGGGGAGTGGAAATCTGGAACTCTCTTCCCCAAAAAGCTAAGCAATCTTACAACACCAGGTTATAGTCCAACAGCTTTATTTGAAAATCACAAGCTTTCGGAGGCTTTCTCCTTCGTCAGGTAACAGTTAACACTAAGGTAACACTCACCTGACGAAGGAGAAAGCCTCCGAAAGCTTGTGATTTTCAAATAAAACTGTTGGACTATAACCTGGTGTTGTAAGATTGCTTACATTTGTCCACCCCAGTCCATCACCGGCATCTCCACATCATCCCCAAAAAGCTGTTGAGGCTGGGGGTCAATTGGAAATTTCTTAACTGAGATTGATGGATTTTTGTTGGGTGAGGGGATTAAGGGTTACGGAACCAAGGCGGGTAAATGGGGTTAAGATACAGATCAGCCGTGATCTCATTGACTGGCGGAACAGGCTCGAGGGGCTGAATGGCCTCCTCCTGATCCTGTGTAACAGGCTCGGGGGGGGTGAATGGCCTCCTCCTGTTCCTGTGTAACAGGCTCGAGGGGCTGAATGGCCTCCTCCTGTTCCTATAAGTGGATCATATGCAGGCTAGTTATTTACCAGAAGTGGCCGCACTTTGCAAAGTTTTCATGCAAGTTAGAAACGCTGGGTTCTGGGCACTGAATAAACAGAAAGCCCTCGGTTGTTACTAACAGTTTAAAATGGACGCTCGTTTCCAGAAGCTGTCCTCGATCGCTTCCTCGGTGCTGAGCCTTGGCGATAACTTCTTGCTGATTCGCTTCCACACGGCCTCGTTGCTGCAGAACTCGTGGAAATAGCGGCAGGTCTGCCCCAGCATCACCACATCCCTCACGGAGAGGACGGATATGATCTGATCCAGCTAAAGAACAAGACAAAACACAGCAGCTGAAGCCCTCCGAGATCTCAGACACAACACAACAGAAACGCACGTACACCAGCGAGGGGCTCACCTCCTCACTGACCGCAGAAAGAAGCAAAAAATAACCCAGCCGAGCAACTTCTGCACTGTCGCCCTGATACCGTCAGGCTCAGCTTGAGAGGGTATCGGACGGATCAGTGGGTACAGATACCTCCCAGAGAATAGTGCACATCTGGAACAGGTACCTCCCAGAGAATAGTGCACATCTGGAACAGGTACCTCCCAGAGAACAGTGCACATCTGGAACAGGTACCTCCCAGAGAATAGTGCACATCTGGAACAGGTACCTCCCAGAGAATAGTGCACATCTGGAACAGGTACCTCCCAGAGAACAGTACACATCTGGAACAGGTACCTCCCAGAGAATAGTGCACATCTGGAACAGGTACCTCCCAGAGAATAGTGCACATCTGGAACAGGCACCTCCCAGAAAAAAGTGCACATCTGGAACAGGCACCTCCCAGAGAATAGTGCACATCTGGAACAGGTACCTCCTAGAGAATAGTGCACATCTGGAACAGGTACCTCCCAGATAGTGGTGCACATCTGGAACAGGTACCTCCCAGAGAATAGTGCACACCTGGAACATGTACCTCCCAGAGAATAGTGCACATCTGGAACAGGTACCTCCCAGAGAATAGTGCACATCTGGAACAGGCACCTCCCAGAGAATAGTGCACATCTGGAACAGGTACCTCCCAGAGAATAGTGCACATCTGGAACAGGTACCTCCCAGAGAATAGTGCACATCTGGAACAGGAACCTCCCAGAGAATAGTACACATCTGGAACAGGTACCTCCCAGAGAATAGTTCACATCTGGAACAGGTACATCCCAGAGAATAGTGAACATCTGGAACAGGTACCTCCCAGAGAACAGTGCACCTCTGGAACAGGTACCTCCCAGAGAATAGTGCACCTCTGGAACAGGTACCTCCCAGAGAATAGTGCACCTCTGGAACAGGTACCTCCCAGAGAATAGTGCACCTCTGGAACAGGTACCTCCCAGAGAATAGTGCGTCTTTGGAACTCTAAGGGAATCAAGGGATATGGGGATCGGGCGGGAAAGTTGAGTGGAGGTCGAAGATCGGCCATGATCTGATTGAATGGCGGAGGAGACTCGAGGGGCCGAATGGCCTACTCCTGCTCTTATTTCTTATGTTATTATGGAGCAGGTTCCTCCCAGAGGATAGTGCACCACAGGAGGCTACTGGCTTGTACAAAAGGTAGGTACTGCATGGAATTATCGGGGCCAGAGTGGTCTCCTGGACTAGTTCCGATCGCCTGTTGTGGGGGGCGGGGGGGGGGGGGGGTGTTCGGAGAGGAATTTCCCAAATTTGTTCCCCCCAAATTGGCCCTGGGATTTTATCTGGTTCTTTCACCTCTTCCAGGAGATCACATGGGTTTCGGGTGGGATGGGGAGCGCACATATTGTGAAACACAAGGTATCGCGATTGTGTGGGACAGGCTGGACCAGAGGGTCTTTCCCTGTCCGTCATTGTTTGTGTGTCCGTGTGGTACCGACTCGAACACAGCATGGGTGGGGGGGATAAACCAGCCAGGGCTCCTGCTCCTGGCCACCATCGAGTGACCCCCTCCCCCCCGCCCCACCCTTAATGGAAAGGGTGAGTGTGGATTGTTGAGAGAGGACAGGATTGGACTCGGCTGTGATGCGAGGCCAGGCCGCCTGGTGATGCTCAGACACGACGGGAATGCTGTGGCCCTGGGATGAGGCGGAACTGAGGCTCGGGGTCCGGGAGGGAAAGGACGCGTGTGGTCCCACACCAACAGTAATCACTTGGAACAAGAGACGGGAGTGGGGAGGCCGGTGACTGTGTAAACTAGCTCCAAGAAAAGGGTCAGCACCAGAAAAAAGGTCCCAGGTTTCCCGGAATTCCCACCAACCCCAGTGGGCCTGCCTCAGCCCCAAGTCTCTCCATTTACAGGGGCCAGTTCACTGGGGTACAACACACTAGCCCATGGGTGGGGCGTGGGACAACGGCTCCAAATGAGCAAACTGCAGCCGTGGCCACATCTCCCACCATTTGCAATGTTTAAATCGTGAGATCCAAGGGTTGTCTGTTCTCCCAGGCACCCAGCACTCAGGGAGCACCACACTGCACAGACCCTGGGGGGGGGGGGGGGGAGAGGGTAGGGGAGGAGGAGGGGAGAGGGGCAAAGGCTGTTGTAACTTAGGCAAACACACCGGTCAATTTGTGTACAGCAAGGTATTACCAACAGCAATGAGATGAATGGGATCTCTTAAATTCACCCAAGAGGGCAGACGGGTCCTCGGTTTAGCGCTTTATCTGAAGGACGGCACCTCTGACAGTGGAGCACTCCCTCAGTACTGGCCCTCCGACAGTGCAGCACTCCCTCAGTACTGACCCTCCGACAGTGCAGCCCTCCCTCAGCACTGCCCCTCCGACAGTGCGGTGCTCCCTCAGTACTGACCCTCCGACAGTGCAGCACTCCCTCAGTACTGACCCTCCGACAGTGCAGCGCTCCCTCAGTACTGACCCTCCGACAGTGCAGCACTCCCTCAGTACTGACCCTCCGACAGTGGAGTGCTCCCTCAGTACTGACCCTCCGACAGTGCAGCGCTCCCTCAGTACTGACCCTCCGACAGTGCAGCGCTCCCTCAGTACTGACCCTCCGACAGTGCAGCGCTCCCTCAGTACTGACCCTCCGACAGTGCAGCACTCCCTCAGTACTGACCCTCCGACAGTGGAGCGCTCCCTCAGTACTGACCCTCCGACAGTGCAGCGCTCCCTCAGTACTGACCCTCTGACAGTGCAGCACTCCCTCAGTACTGACCCTCCGACAGTGCAGCACTCCCTCAGTACTGACCCTCCGACAGTGGAGCACTCCCTCAGTACTGACCCTCCGACAGTGCAGCACTCCCTCAGTACTGACCCTCCGACAGTGGAGCACTCCCTCAGTACTGACCCTCCGACAGTGGAGCGCTCCCTCAGTACTACACTGGAGTGTCAGCCTGGATTATGAGTTCAAGTCTCTGGAGTGGGACTTGAACGCATGACCTTCTGACTGAGAAGACAGAGAGTGCCACCACAGACCCAAACAGCTACTAGTGTCAATAAACATCTCACACCCAGCAATATAACACAGTAAAGAATATACTTAGAATAGAACTCAGTACAAGATACATCCAGAATAGAACATAGTGCAGGATACACCAAGATTACAATATGGGACTGGGGGCGGGGAGATACGTCTAGAATAGAATACATTAAAGCATATACATAGTATACTGCATTGTACCGAATATACTCAGAATAGAACACAGTACAGGAAACACCAGGATAGAACACAGTACAGAATATACAAGAATAGAACGCAGGAGAGAATATACCCAGGGTAGAATAAAATTAAAAATATACCCTGAATAGAACACAATACAGAATAAATCGAGAATACAATACAGTACAGAATATACCCAGAAAAGAACACAGGAGAGAATATACCCAGAATAGAACACAGAAGTGAATATACCCAGAATAGAACACAATACAGAATATACCCACAACAGAAATTAGGAGAGAACAAACACCAAATAGAACACAGTAGATAATATACCGAGTATAGAATACAGGACAGAATATACCCAGAATAGAACACAATACAGAATATACTCAGATTAGAACAAAATTCTGAATATACCCAGAACAGAACACAGGGAAGACCATACCCAGAATACCACAAAAGACAGAATATACCAAAATAGAACACAATACAGAAAATACCCAGAATAGAACACAATACAGAATAGACCCAGAATAGAACAGAATACAGATTGTACCCAGAATAGAACAGGGTAGAGAATTTACACACAAAAGAACATAGGAGATAGTATATCCAGAATAGATCACAATACAGAATATACCGAGCGTAGAACAAAGGAGAGAATATACACAGAAAAGAACAGAGGAGATAGTATATCCAGAATAGATCACAATACAGAATATATCCAGAATTGAAAACAACACAGAATATACCCAGAATAGAACAGAGGACAGAATATACCCAGAATAGAACAGAGGACAGAATATACCCAGAATAGAACACATTGCAGAATATATCCAGAATTGTACTCTGGGTGGGGGACTTCAATGTCCATCATCAAGAGTGGCTCGGGTGCACCACTACTGACCGAGCTGGCCGAGCCCTGAAGGACATAACTGCCAGACTGGGCCTGCGGCAGGTGGTGAGCGAACCAACACGAGGGAAAAACTTACTTGACCTCTTCCTCACCAATCTACCTGTCGCAAATGCATCTGTCCATGACAGTATTGGTAGGAGTGACCACCGCACAGTCCTTGTGGAGACGAAGTCCCGTCTTTGCACTGAGGACACCATCCAACGTGTTGTGTGGCACTACCACCGTGCTAAATGGGATAGATTCAGAACAGATCTAGCAGCTCAAAACTGGGCATCCATGAGGCGCTGTGGGCCATCAGCAGCAGCAGAATTGTATTCCAGCACAATCTGTAACCTCATGGCCCGGCATATTCCTCACTCTACCATTACCAACAAGCCAGGGGATCAACCCTGGTTCAATGAGGAGTGTAGAAGAGCATGCCAGGAGCAGCACCAGGCATACCTAAAAATGAGGTGCCAACTTGGTGAAACTACAACTCAGGACTACATGCAAGCTAAACAGCAGAAGCAACATGCTATAGACAGAGCTAAGCGATTCCACAACCAACAGATCAGATCAAAGCTCTGCAGTCCTGCCACATCCAGTCGTGAATGGTGGTGGACAATTAAACAACTAACGGGAGGAGGAGGCTCCGTGAACATCCTCATCCTCAATGATGGTGGAGTCCAGCACGTGAGTGCAAAAGACAAGGCTGAAGCGTTTGCAACCATCTTCAGCCAGAAGTGCCGAGTGGATGCTCCATCTCGGCCTCCTCCCGATATCCCCACCATCACAGAAGCCAATCTTCAGCCAGTGTGATTCACTCCACATGATATTAAGAAACGGCTGAGTGCACTGGATACAGCAAAGGCTATGGGCTCCGACAACATCCCGGCTGTAGTGCTGAAGACTTGTGCTCCAGAACTAGTCGCGCCTCTAGCCAAGCTGTTCCAGTACAGCTACAACACTGGTGTCTGCCGTTCAATGTGGAAAATTGCCCAGGTATGTCCTGTCCACAAAAAGCAGGACAAATCAAATCCGGCTAATTACCACCCCATCAGTCTACTCTCAATCATCAGCAAAGTGATGGAAGGTGTTGTCGACAGTGCTATCAAGCAGCACTTACTCACCAATAACCTGCTCAGCGATGCTCAGTTTGAGTTCCGCCAGGACCACTCGGCTCCAGACCTCATTACAGCCTTGGTCCAAACATGGACAAAAGAGCTGAATTCCAGAGGTGAGGTGAGAGTGACTGCCCTAGACATCAAGGCAGCATTTGACCGAGTGTGGCACCAAGGAGCCCTGGTAAAATTGAAGTCAATGGGAATCAGGGGGAAAACTCTCCAGTAGCTGGAGTCATACCTAGCACAAAGGAAGATGGTAGTGGTTGTTGGAGGCCAATCATCTCAGCCCCAGGACATTGCTGCAGGAGTTCCTCAGGGCAGTGTACTAGGCCCAACCATCTTCAGCTGCTTCATCAATGTCCTTCCCTCCATCATAAGGTCAGAAATGGGGATGTTCGCTGATGATTGCACAGTGTTCAGTTCCATTCGCAACCCCTCAGATAATGAAGCAGTCCGTGCCCGCATGCAGCAAGACCTGGACAACATCCAGGCTTGGGCTGATAAGTGGCAAGTAACATTCGCGCCAGACAAGTGCCAGGCAATGACCATCTCTAACAAGAGAGAGTCTAACTACCTTCCCATGACATTCAACAGTATTACCATCACCGAATTCCCCACCATCAACATCCTGGGGGTCACCATTGACCAGAAACTTAACTGGACCAGCCATATAAATACTGTGGTTACAAAAGCAGGTCAGAGGATGGGTATCCTGCGGCGAGTGACTCACCTCCTGACTCCCCAAAGCCTTTCCGCCATCTACAAGGCACAAGTCAGGAGTGTGATGGAATACTCTCCACTTGCTTGGATGAGTGCAGCTCCAACAACACTCAAGAAGCTCGACACCATCCAGGACAAAGCAGCCCACTTGATTGGCACCCCATCCACCACCCTAAACATTGACTCCCTTCACCACCGGCACACAGTGGCTGCAGTGTGCACCATCCACAGGATGCACTGCAGCAACTCGCCAAGGCTTCTTCGACAGCACCTCCCAAACCCGTGACCTCTACCACCTAGAAGGACAAGAGCAGCGGGCACATGGGAACAACACCACCTGCACGTTCCCCTCCAAGTCACACACCATCCCGACTTGGAAATATATCACCGTTCCTTCATTGTCGCTGGGTCAAAATCCTAGAATTCCCTTCCTAACAGCACTGTGGGAGAACCTTCACCTCACAGACTGCAGCAGTTCAAGAAGGCGGCTCACCACCACCTTCTCAAGGGCAATTAGGGATGGGCAATAAATGCCGGCCTTGCCAGTGACGCCCACATCCCCAGAATGATAAATGAATACCGAGAATAGAACACAGTACAGTACATACCCAGAATAGAACACAATACAAAATGAACACAGAATAGAACACAGGAGAGAATATACCCAGAATAGAGCACGAGAGAGGATATACAGTGAAAAGAGCACAATACAGAATATACACAGATTAGAACACAGGAGAGAATATACCCAGAATGGAGCACAGCAGAGAATATACACAGAATAGAATACGGGAGAGGATATACCGAGAAAAGAGCACAATACAGAATATACCCAGATTAGAATACAAGAGTGAATATGTACGGAATAGAACACAGCACAGAATATACTGAGAATAGAACACAATACAGAATATACTGAGAATAGAACACAATACGGAATATACCCAGAATAGAACACAATACAGAATATACCCAGAATAGAACGTAGCGCAGAATATACCCAGAATAGAACACAATACAGAATATACCCAGAATAGAACACAATACAGAATATACCCAGAATAGAACACAATACAGAATATACCCAGAATAGAACACAATACAGAATATACCCAGAATAGAACACAATACAGAATATACTGAGAATAGAACACAATACAAAATATAACCAGAATAGTAGGCAATACAGAATATACCCAGAATAGTATGCAATACAGAATATACCCAGAATAGTACGCAATACAGAATATACCCAGAATAGAACAGAATACAGAATATACCCAGAATAGAACAGAATACAGAATATACCCAGAATAGAACAGAATACAGAATGTACCCAGAATTGAACACAGTACAGAAGACACCCAGAATTGAACATAGTAGTGAGCATGCCTGGAAAAGTATTTACTAAGATGCTGCCGATGACAATGAGAAGACAGGTAGACGAGGAAATGTGTGAAAAACAAGCTGGTTTTAGAGGAGGGCGAATTACAATCGAGCAACTGTTTGTGATAAGACAGATTTCGGAGAAATTTATAGAACACAACTTCCATTGTTACAACAACTTGATTGATTTTAAGCTGGGCCTTTGACCATGTGTGGCGAGAAGGGATATGGCATGTCTTGAGGGTGTATGGTGTTCCTGAGAAACTTGTCAGACTGATAGAAACATCTATAAAAAGAAAGAAAGACGTGCATTTAGATAGTGCCTTTCACGACCT
Organism: Heptranchias perlo; assembly: GCF_035084215.1. Lineage (NCBI taxonomy): Eukaryota > Metazoa > Chordata > Chondrichthyes > Hexanchiformes > Hexanchidae > Heptranchias > Heptranchias perlo. The sequence goes on along the minus strand of NC_090359.1, from coordinate 28,888,589 downwards.
CAGGTTATCGCAAATCGCTTTACAGCCAATTAAGTACTTTTGAAATGTAGTCACTGTTCTAATGTAGGAAACACGGCAGCCAATTTGTGCACAGGAAGGTCCCACAAACAGCAATGAGACAATGGCCAGATAATCTGTTTTAGTGATGTTGGTTGTGGGGTCAATATTGGTTAGGACACTGGGGAGAACTTCCCTGCTCGACTTTCAAATCGTGCCTTGGGATCTTTTATTTCCATTTGAGACGGGGCCTCAGTTTAACGCCTTATCCAAAGGACGGTATCTCCAACAGTGCAAAGCTCTCTCAGCACTGGACTGAAGTGTAAGTCGAGATTTTGGACTTAAGTCTCTGGAGGGGGACTTGAATCCACAACCTCCTGATTCAGGGGGGAGAGTGTTACCCACAGAGCCACGGCCGACGTCAATCACTCAGCACTGAGGAGAGAAGAGGAAAATAACGGAATGGTTTCGATTAACAGTTGGTGAGATAAGGTCGCACACTTTACAGAGTATACCCAGAATAGAACACAGTACAGAATATACCCAGAATAGAACACAGTACAGAATATACCCAGAATAGAACACAGTACAGAATATACCCAGAATAGAACACAGTACAGAGTATACCCAGAATAGAACACAGTACAGAATATACCCAGAATAGAACACAGTACAGAGTATACCCAGAATAGAACACAGCACAGAATATACCCAGAATAGAACACAGTACAGAGTATACCCAGAATAGAACACAGTACAGAATATACCCAGAATAGAACACAGTACAGAGTATACCCAGAATAGAACACAGCACAGGAACACAGTACAGAATATACCCAGAATAGAACACAGTACAGAGTATACACAGAATAGAAAACAGTACAGAATATACCCAGAATAGAACACAGTACAGAGTATACCCAGAATAGAACACAGTACAGAGTATAGCCAGAATAGAACACAGCACAGAATATACCCAGAATAGAACACAGTACAGAATATACCGAGAATAGAACACAGTACAGAGTATACCCAGAATAGAACACAGTACAGAATATACCCAGAATAGAACACAGTACAGAGTATACCCAGAATAGAACACAGCACAGAATATACCCAGAATAGAACACAGTACAGAATATACCCAGAATAGAATACAGCACAGAGTATACACAGAATAGAACACAGGACAGAATATACCCAGAATAGAACACAGTACAGAGTATACCCAGAATAGAACACAGTACAGAATATACCCAGAATAGAACACAGTACAGAGTATACCCAGAATAGAACACAGTACAGAATATACCCAGAATAGAACACAGTACAGAGTATGCCCAGAATAGAACACAGTACAGAGTATACCCAGAATAGAACACAGTACAGAATATACCCAGAATAGAACACAGAACAGAATATACCCAGAATAGAACACAGTACAGAGTATACCCAGAATAGAACACAGTACAGAATATACCCAGAATAGAACACAGAACAGAATATACCCAGAATAGAACACAGAACAGAATATACCCAGAATAGAACACAATACAGAATATACCCAGAATAGAACACGGTGCAGAATATACCCAGAATAGAACAGAGAACAGAATATACCCAGAATAGAACGCAGTACAGAATATACCCAGAATAGAATATGGTGCAGAATATACCCAGAATAGAACACTGTACAGAATATACCCAGAATAGAACACAGTACAGAGTATACCCAGAATAGAACACAGTACAGAGTATACCCAGAATAGAACACAGTACAGAGTATACCCAGAATAGAACACAGTACAGAGTATACCCAGAATAGAACATGGTGCAGAATATACCCAGAATAGAACACAATACAGAATATACCCAGAATAGAACAATGTACAGAGCATAACCAGAATAGAACACTGTACAGAGTATAACCAGAATAAAACATCGTACAGAATATACCCAGAATAGAACACAGCACAGAGTATACCCAGAATAGAACACAGAACAGAATATATCCAGAATAGAACACAGTACAGAATATACCCAGAATAGAACACAGTACAGAATATACCCAGAATAGAACACAGTACAGAATATACCCAGATTAGAACACAGTACAGAATATACCCAGAATAGAACACAGAACAGAATATATCCAGAATAGAACACAGTACAGAATATCCCCAGAATAGAACACAACACAGAATATACCCAGTATAGAACACAGTACAGAATATACCCAGAATAGAACACGGTGCAGAATATACCCAGAATAGAACACAATACAGAATATACCCAGAATAGAACACAGAACAGAATATACCCAGAATAGAACACAATACAGAATATACCCAGAATAGAACAATGTACAGAGCATAACCAGAATAGAACACTGTACAGAGTATAACCAGAATAAAACATCGTACAGAATATACCCAGAATAGAACACAGAACAGAATATACCCAGAATAGAGCACAGAACAGAATATACCCAGAATAGAACACTGTACAGAATATACCAAGAATAGTACACAGTTCAGACGAAACACAGAATAGAGCACAGAAAAGAATATACCCAGAATAGAACACTTTACAGAACATACCCAGAATAGAGCAAAGAACAGAATATACCCAGAATAGAACAATGTACAGAATATACCCAGAATAGAACACAGTACAGAATATACCCAGAATAGAGCACAGTACAGAATATACACAGAATAGAGCACAGAACAGAATATACCCAGAATAGAGCACAGAACAGAATATACCCAGAATAGAACACTGTACAGAATATACCCAGAATAGAACACAGTACAGAAAATACACAGAATAAAACCTAGTACAGAATATACCCAGAATAGAGCACAGAACAGAATATACACAGAAAAGAGCACAGAACAGAATATACCCAGAATAGAACACAGTACAGTATATCCCCAGAATAGAACACAGTACAGAATACACCCAGGATAGAACAAAGTACAGAATATACCCAGAATAGAACACAGTGCAGAATATACACAGAATGGAACACAGTACAGAATAGACCCAGAATAGAACACAGTACAGAATATACCCAGAATAGAACACAATACAGAATATACCCAGAATAGAACACAATACAGAATATACTCAGAATAGAACACAGTACAGAATAGACCCAGAATAGAACACAATGCAGAATATACCCAGAATAGAACACAATACAGAATATACCCAGAATAGAACACAATACAGAATGTACCCAGAATAGAACACAGTGCAGAATATACACAGAATGGAACACAGTACAGAATAGACCCAGAATAGAACACAGTACAGAATATACCCAGAATGGAAAACAGTACAGAATATACCCAGAATGGAACACAGTACAGGATATACCCAGAATGGAACACAGTACAGAATATACCCAGAATAGAACACAGTGCAGATTATACACAGAATGGAACACAGTACAGAATATACCCAGAATAGAACACAGTGCAGAATATACACAGAATGGAACACAGTACAGAATAGACCCAGAATAGAACACAGTACAGAATATACCCAGAATAGAACACAATACAGAATATAACCAGAATAGAACACAATACAGAATATACTCAGAATAGAACACAGTACAGAATAGACCCAGAATAGAACACAATGCAGAATATACCCAGAATGGAACACAGTACAGAATAGACCCAGAATAGAACACAGTACAGAATATACCCAGAATGGAAAACAGTACAGAATATACCCAGAATGGAACACAGTACAGGATATACCCAGAATGGAACATAGTACAGAATATACCCAGAATATAACACAGTACAGAATATCCCCAGAATGGAACGTAGCATGGAATATACCCAGAATAGAACACAGTGCAGAATATCCATAGAATAGAACACAGTACAGAATATCCCCAGAATAGAACACAGTACAGAATATACCCAGAATAGAACACAGTGCAGAATACACCCAGAATAGAATACAGTGCAGAATATACACAGAATAGAACACAGTACAGAATATCCCTAGAATAGAACGTAGCGCAGAATATCCCCAGAATGGAACACAGTGCAGAATATATCCAGAATAGAACACAGTGAAGAAAATACCCAGAATAGAACACAGTACAGAATATCCCCAGAATAGAACGTAGCATAGAATATACCCAGAATAGAAAACAGTGCAGAATATACCCAGAATAGAACACAGTACAGAATATACACAGAATAGAACACGGTGCAGAATATACCCAGAATAGAACACAGTGCAGTATATATCCAGAATGGAACACGGTACAGAAGAGAACACAGTGCAGAATATACACAGAATAGAACAGAGTACAGAATATACACAGAATCGAACACAGTGCAGAATATACCCAGAATGGAACACAGTAAAGAATATACCCAGAAAGGAACACGACAGAATATACCCAGAATAGAACGTAGCGGAGAATATACCCAGAATAGAACACAGTGCAGTACATACAAACAATCGAACACGGTACAGAATATACCCAGAATTGAACACAGTGCAGTACATATCCAGAATGGAACACGGTACAGAATATACACAGAATAGAAGACAGTACAGAATATACCCAGAATAGAACGTAGCGCAGAATATACCCAGAATAGAACACAGTACAGAATATACCCAGAATAGAACACAGTGCAGAATATACCCAGAATAGAACACAATACAGAATATACCCAGAATAGAACACAGTGCAGAATATCCATAGAATAGAACACAGTACAGAATATCCCCAGAATAGAACACAGTACAGAATATACCCAGAATAGAACACAGTGCAGAATACACCCAGAATAGAATACAGTGCAGAATATACACAGAATAGAACACAGTGCAGTATATATCCAGAATAGAACACGGTTCAGAATATACCCAGAATAGAACACAGTGCAGAATTTACTCAGAATAGAACACAGTACAGGATATACCCAGAATGGAACACAGTGCAGAATATACCCAGAATGTAACACAGTACAGAATATACCCAGAATAGAACACAATACAGAATATACCCAGAATAGAATACAGTACAGAATATACCCAGAATAGGACACAGTACAGAATATCCCCAGAATGGAACGCAGCATGGAATATACCCAGAATAGATCACAGTGCAGAATATCCCCAGAATAGAACACAGTACAGAATATCCCCAGAATAGAACGTAGCATAGAATATACCCAGAATAGAACACAGTACAGAATATACAGAATGGAACACAGTGCAGAATATACCCAGAATAGAACACAGCACAGAATATACCCAGAATAGAATACAGTACAGAATATACCCAGAATAGGACACAGTACAGAATATCCCCAGAATGGAACGCAGCATGGAATATACCCAGAATAGATCACAGTGCAGAATATCCCCAGAATAGAACACAGTACAGAATATCCCCAGAATAGAACGTAGCATAGAATATACCCAGAATAGAACACAGTACAGAATATACCCAGAATAGAACGTAGCATAGAATATACCCAGAATAGAACGTAGCATGGAATATACCCAGAATAGAACACAGTGCAGAATATACCCAGAATAGAACACAGTACAGAATATCCCCAGAATATAACGTAGCATAGAATATACCCAGAATAGAACACAGTACAGAATATACCCAGAATAGAACACAGTGCAGAATATACCTAGAATAGAACATAGCACAGAATATACCCAGAATAGAACACAGTGCAGTATATACCCAGAATAGAACACAGTGCAGAATATACCCAGAATAGAACACAGTACAGAATATCCCCAGAATAGAACGTAGCATAGAATATACCCAGAATAGAACACGGTGCAGAATATACCCAGAATAGAACACAGTACAGAATATCCCCAGAATAGAACGTAGCATAGAATATACCCAGAATAGAACACAGTACAGAATATACCCAGAATAGAACACAGTGCAGAATATACCCAGAATAGAACACAGTACAGAATATACCCAGAATAGAACACAGTACAGAATATCCCCAGAATAGAACGTAGCATAGAATATACCCAGAATAGAACACAGTGCAGCATATACCCAGAATGGAACACAGTACAGGATATACCCAGAATGGAACACAGTACAGAATATACCCAGAATATAACACAGTACAGAATATATATAGAATAGAATACGGTGCAGAATATACCCAGAATAGAACACAGTGCAGAATATACCCAGAATAGAACACAGTACAGAATATACACAGAATAGAACACAGTGCAGAATATACCCAGAATGGAACACAGTACCGAATATTCCCATAATATAACACAGTACAGAATATTCCCAGAATGGAACACAGTACAGAATATACCCAGAATAGAACACGGTACAGAATATACCCAGAATGTAACACAGTACAGAATATCCCCAGAATAGAACACAATACAGAATATACCCAGAACAGAACACAATACAGAATATACCCGGAATGGAACACGGTACAGAAGAGAACACAGTACAGAATGGAACACAGTGCAGAATATACCCAGAATGGAACACAGTAAAGAATATACCCAGAATGGAACACAGTGCAGAATATACCCAGAAAGGAACACAACAGAATATACCCAGAATAGAACGTAGCGGAGAATATACCCAGAATAGAACACAGTGCAGAATATCCCCAGAATGGAACACAGTGCAGAATATACCCAGAATGGAACACAGTAAAGAATATACCCAGAATGGAACACAGTGCAGAATATACCCAGAAAGGAACACGACAGAATATACCCAGAATAGAACGTAGCGGAGAATATACCCAGAATAGAACACAGTGCAGAATATCCCCAGAATGGAAGACAGTACAGAATATATCCAGAATAGAACACAGTGAAGAAAATACCCAGAATAGAACACAGTACAGAATATCCCCAGAATAGAACGTAGCATAGAATATACCCAGAATAGAACACAGTGCAGAATATACCCAGAATAGAACACAGTACAGAATATACACAGAATAGAACACGGTGCAGAATATACCCAGAATAGAACACAGTGCAGTATATATCCAGAATGGAACACGGTACAGAAGAGAACACAGTGCAGAATATACCCAGAATTGAACACAGTACAGAACATACATGCAATCGAACACGGTACAGAATATACCCAGAATTGAACACAGTGCAGTACATACAAACAATCGAACACGGTACAGAATATACCCAGAATAGAAGACAGTACAGAATATACCCAGAATAGAACACAGTGCAGAATATACCCAGAATAGGACACAGTGCAGAATATCCCCAGAATGGAACGTAGCATGGAATACACCCAGAATAGAACACAGTGCAGAATATACACAGAATAGAACACAGTGCAGTATATATCCAGAATAGAACACGGTTCAGAATATACCCAGAATAGAACACAGTGCAGAATTTACTCAGAATAGAACACAGTACAGGATATACCCAGAATGGAACACAGTGCAGAATATACCCAGAATGTAACACAGTACAGAATATACCCAGAATAGAACACAATACAGAATATACCCAGAATAGAACACAGTACAGAATATACAGAATGGAACAAAGTGCAGAATATACCCAGAATAGAACACAGTGCAGAATATCCCCAGAATAGAACGTAGCATGGAATATACCCAGAATAGAACACAGTACAGAATATACACAGAATAGAACGTAACGCAGATTATACCCAGAATAGAACACAGCACAGAATATACCCAGAATAGAATACAGTACAGAATATACCCAGAATAGGACACAGTACAGAATATCCCCAGAATGGAACGTAGCATGGAATATACCCAGAATAGAACACAGTGCAGAATATCCCCAGAATAGAACGTAGCATAGAATATACCCAGAATAGAACGTAGCATGGAATATACCCAGAATAGAACACAGTGCAGAATATACCCAGAATAGAACACAGGACAGAATATCCCCAGAATAGAACGTAGCATAGAATATACCCAGAATAGAACTCAGTACAGAATATACCCAGAATAGATCACAGTACAGAATATACCCAGAATATAACACAGTACAGAATATACCCAGAATGGAACACAGTACAGAATACACACGGAATAGCACACAGTACAGAATATAGCCAGAATAGAACACAGTGCAGAACATACACAGAATAGAACACGGTGCAGAATATACCCAGAATAGAACACAGTGCAGTATATATCCAGAATGGAACACGGTACAGAAGAGAACACAGTACAGAATATACACAGAATAGAACACAGTACAGAATACACACAGAATAGAACACAGTACAGAATGGAACACAGTGCAGAATATACCCAGAATGGAACACAGTAAAGAATATACCCAGAATGGAACACAGTGCAGAATATACCCAGAAAGGAACACGACAGAATATACCCAGAATAGAACGTAGCGGAGAATATACCCAGAATAGAACACAGCTCAGAATATCCCTAGAATAGAACGTAGAGCAGAATATACCCAGAATAGAAAACAGTGCAGAATATCCCCAGAATGGAACACAGTGCAGAATATATCCAGAATAGAACACAGTGAAGAAAATACCCAGAATAGAACACAGTACAGAATATCCCCAGAATAGAACGTAGCATAGAATATACCCAGAATAGAACACAGTGCAGAATATACCCAGAATAGAACACAGTACAGAATATACACAGAATAGAACACGGTGCAGAATATACCCAGAATAGAACACAGTACAGAATATACACAGAATAGAACACAGTGCAGAATATACACAGAATAGAACACAGTACAGAATATACACAGAATAGAACACAGTACAGAATGGAACACAGTGCAGAATATACCCAGAATGGAACACAGTAAAGAATATACCCAGAATGGAACACAGTACAGAATATACACAGAATAGAACACAGTACAGAATATACCCAGAATAGAACACAGTACAGAATGGAACAAAGTGCAGAATATACCCAGAAAGGAACACGACAGAATATACCCAGAATAGAACGTAGCGGAGAATATACCCAGAATAGAACACAGTACAGAATATACCCAGAATAGAACACAGTACAGAATATACCCAGAATAGAGCACAGTGCAGAATATACCCAGGATAGAACACAGCACAGAATATACCCAGAATTGAACACAGTACTGAACATACATACAATCGAACACGGTACAGAATATACCCAGAATTGAACACAGTGCAGTACACATCCAGAATGGAACACGGTACAGAATATACACAGAATAGAAGACAGTACAGAATATACCCAGAATAGAACGTAGCGCAGAGTATACCCAGAATAGAACACAGTACAGAATATACCCAGAATACAACACAGTACAGAGTATACACAGAATAAAACACAGTACAGAATATCCCCAGAATAGAACACAGTACAGAATATACCCAGAATAGAACACAGTGCAGAATACACCCAGAATAGAATACAGTGCAGAATATACACAGAATAGAACTCAGTGCAGTATATATCCAGAATAGAACACGGTTCAGAATATACCCAGAATAGAACACAGTGCAGAATTTACTCAGAATAGAACACAGTACAGGATATACCCAGAATGGAACACAGTGCAGAATACACCCAGAATGTAACACAGTACAGAATATACCCAGAATAGAACACAATACAGAATATACCCAGAATAGAACACAGTACAGAATATACAGAATGGAACACAGTGCAGAATATACCCAGAATAGATCACAGTGCAGAATATCCCCAGAATAGAACGTAGCATGGAATATACCCAGAATAGAACACAGTACAGAATATACACAGAATAGAACGTAGCGCAGATTATACCCAGAATAGAACACAGCACAGAATATACCCAGAATAGAATACAGTACAGAATATACCCAGAATAGGACACAGTACAGAATATCCCCAGAATGGAACGTAGCATGGAATATACCCAGAATAGAACACAGTGCAGAATATCCCCAGAATAGAACGTAGCATAGAATATACCCAGAATAAAACGTAGCATGGAATATACCCAGAATAGAACACAGTGCAGAATATACCCAGAATAGAACACAGGACAGAATATCCCCAGAATAGAATGTAGCTTAGAATATACCCAGAATAGAACTCAGTACAGAATATACCCAGAATAGATCACAGTACAGAATATACCCAGAATATAACACAGTACAGAATATACCCAGAATGGAACACAGTACAGAATACACACGGAATAGCACACAGTACAGAATATAGCCAGAATAGAACACAGTACAGAATATACCCAGAATGGAACACAGTGCAGAATATACCCAGAAAGGAACACAGTGCAGAACATACACAGAATAGAACACGGTGCAGAATATACCCAGAATAGAACACAGTGCAGTATATGTCAAGAATGGAACACGGTACAGAAGAGAACACAGTACAGAATATACACAGAATAGAACACAGTACAGAATACACACAGAATGGAACACAGTACAGAATGGAACACAGTGCAGAATATACCCAGAATGGAACACAGTAAAGAATATACCCAGAATGGAACACAGTGCAGAATATACCCAGAAAGGAACACGACAGAATATACCCAGAATAGAACGTAGCGGAGAATATACCCAGAATAGAACACAGTGCAGTACATACATACAATCGAACACGGTACAGAATATACCCAGAATTGAACACAGTACAGAATATACCCAGAATAGAACACAGTGCAGAATACACCCAGAATAGAATACAGTGCAGAATATACACAGAATAGAACACAGTGCAGTATATATCCAGAATAGAACACGGTTCAGAATATACCCAGAATAGAACACAGTGCAGAATTTACTCAGAATAGAACACAGTACAGAATATACCCAGAATAGAACACAATACAGAATATACTCAGAATAGAACACAGTACAGAATAGACCCAGAATAGAACACAATACAGAATATACCCAGAATAGAACACAGTACAGAATATACCCAGAATAGAACACAATACAGAATATACTCAGAATAGAACACAATACAGAATATACCCAGAATAGAACACAATACAGAATATACTCAGAATAGAACACAGTACAGAATAGACCCAGAATAGAACACAATACAGAATATACCCAGAATAGAACACAGTACAGAATATACCCAGAATAGAACACAATACAGAATATACTCAGAATAGAACACAATACAGAATAGACCCAGAATAGAACACAATACAGAATATACCCAGAATAGAACACAGTACAGAATATACCCAGAATAGAACACAATACAGAATATACTCAGAATAGAACACAGTACAGAATATACTCAGAATAGAACACAGTACAGAATAGACCCAGAATAGAACACAGTACAGAATATACCCAGAATAGAACACAATACAGAATATACTCAGAATAGAACACAGTACAGAATAGACCCAGAATAGAACACAATGCAGAATATACCCAGAATAGAACACAATACAGAATATACCCAGAATAGAACACAATACAGAATGTACCCAGAATAGAACACAGTGCAGAATATACACAGAATGGAACACAGTACAGAATAGACCCAGAATAGAACACAGTACAGAATATACCCAGAATGGAAAACAGTACAGAATATACCCAGAATGGAACACAGTACAGGATATACCCAGAATGGAACACAGTACAGAATATACCCAGAATAGAACACAGTGCAGATTATACACAGAATGGAACACAGTACAGAATATACCCAGAATAGAACACAGTGCAGAATATACACAGAATGGAACACAGTACAGAATAGACCCAGAATAGAACACAGTACAGAATATACCCAGAATAGAACACAATACAGAATATAACCAGAATAGAACACAATACAGAATATACTCAGAATAGAACACAGTACAGAATAGACCCAGAATAGAACACAATGCAGAATATACCCAGAATGGAACACAGTACAGAATAGACCCAGAATAGAACACAGTACAGAATATACCCAGAATGGAAAACAGTACAGAATATACCCAGAATGGAACACAGTACAGGATATACCCAGAATGGAACATAGTACAGAATATACCCAGAATATAACACAGTACAGAATATCCCCAGAATGGAACGTAGCATGGAATATACCCAGAATAGAACACAGTGCAGAATATCCATAGAATAGAACACAGTACAGAATATCCCCAGAATAGAACACAGTACAGAATATACCCAGAATAGAACACAGTGCAGAATACACCCAGAATAGAATACAGTGCAGAATATACACAGAATAGAACACAGTACAGAATATCCCTAGAATAGAACGTAGCGCAGAATATCCCCAGAATGGAACACAGTGCAGAATATATCCAGAATAGAACACAGTGAAGAAAATACCCAGAATAGAACACAGTACAGAATATCCCCAGAATAGAACGTAGCATAGAATATACCCAGAATAGAAAACAGTGCAGAATATACCCAGAATAGAACACAGTACAGAATATACACAGAATAGAACACGGTGCAGAATATACCCAGAATAGAACACAGTGCAGTATATATCCAGAATGGAACACGGTACAGAAGAGAACACAGTGCAGAATATACACAGAATAGAACAGAGTACAGAATATACACAGAATCGAACACAGTGCAGAATATACCCAGAATGGAACACAGTAAAGAATATACCCAGAAAGGAACACGACAGAATATACCCAGAATAGAACGTAGCGGAGAATATACCCAGAATAGAACACAGTGCAGTACATACAAACAATCGAACACGGTACAGAATATACCCAGAATTGAACACAGTGCAGTACATATCCAGAATGGAACACGGTACAGAATATACACAGAATAGAAGACAGTACAGAATATACCCAGAATAGAACGTAGCGCAGAATATACCCAGAATAGAACACAGTACAGAATATACCCAGAATAGAACACAGTGCAGAATATACCCAGAATAGAACACAATACAGAATATACCCAGAATAGAACACAGTGCAGAATATCCATAGAATAGAACACAGTACAGAATATCCCCAGAATAGAACACAGTACAGAATATACCCAGAATAGAACACAGTGCAGAATACACCCAGAATAGAATACAGTGCAGAATATACACAGAATAGAACACAGTGCAGTATATATCCAGAATAGAACACGGTTCAGAATATACCCAGAATAGAACACAGTGCAGAATTTACTCAGAATAGAACACAGTACAGGATATACCCAGAATGGAACACAGTGCAGAATATACCCAGAATGTAACACAGTACAGAATATACCCAGAATAGAACACAATACAGAATATACCCAGAATAGAATACAGTACAGAATATACCCAGAATAGGACACAGTACAGAATATCCCCAGAATGGAACGCAGCATGGAATATACCCAGAATAGATCACAGTGCAGAATATCCCCAGAATAGAACACAGTACAGAATATCCCCAGAATAGAACGTAGCATAGAATATACCCAGAATAGAACACAGTACAGAATATACAGAATGGAACACAGTGCAGAATATACCCAGAATAGAACACAGCACAGAATATACCCAGAATAGAATACAGTACAGAATATACCCAGAATAGGACACAGTACAGAATATCCCCAGAATGGAACGCAGCATGGAATATACCCAGAATAGATCACAGTGCAGAATATCCCCAGAATAGAACACAGTACAGAATATCCCCAGAATAGAACGTAGCATAGAATATACCCAGAATAGAACACAGTACAGAATATACCCAGAATAGAACGTAGCATAGAATATACCCAGAATAGAACGTAGCATGGAATATACCCAGAATAGAACACAGTGCAGAATATACCCAGAATAGAACACAGTACAGAATATCCCCAGAATATAACGTAGCATAGAATATACCCAGAATAGAACACAGTACAGAATATACCCAGAATAGAACACAGTGCAGAATATACCTAGAATAGAACATAGCACAGAATATACCCAGAATAGAACACAGTGCAGTATATACCCAGAATAGAACACAGTGCAGAATATACCCAGAATAGAACACAGTACAGAATATCCCCAGAATAGAACGTAGCATAGAATATACCCAGAATAGAACACGGTGCAGAATATACCCAGAATAGAACACAGTACAGAATATCCCCAGAATAGAACGTAGCATAGAATATACCCAGAATAGAACACAGTACAGAATATACCCAGAATAGAACACAGTGCAGAATATACCCAGAATAGAACACAGTACAGAATATACCCAGAATAGAACACAGTACAGAATATCCCCAGAATAGAACGTAGCATAGAATATACCCAGAATAGAACACAGTGCAGCATATACCCAGAATGGAACACAGTACAGGATATACCCAGAATGGAACACAGTACAGAATATACCCAGAATATAACACAGTACAGAATATATATAGAATAGAATACGGTGCAGAATATACCCAGAATAGAACACAGTGCAGAATATACCCAGAATAGAACACAGTACAGAATATACACAGAATAGAACACAGTGCAGAATATACCCAGAATGGAACACAGTACCGAATATTCCCATAATATAACACAGTACAGAATATTCCCAGAATGGAACACAGTACAGAATATACCCAGAATAGAACACGGTACAGAATATACCCAGAATGTAACACAGTACAGAATATCCCCAGAATAGAACACAATACAGAATATACCCAGAACAGAACACAATACAGAATATACCCGGAATGGAACACGGTACAGAAGAGAACACAGTACAGAATGGAACACAGTGCAGAATATACCCAGAATGGAACACAGTAAAGAATATACCCAGAATGGAACACAGTGCAGAATATACCCAGAAAGGAACACAACAGAATATACCCAGAATAGAACGTAGCGGAGAATATACCCAGAATAGAACACAGTGCAGAATATCCCCAGAATGGAACACAGTGCAGAATATACCCAGAATGGAACACAGTAAAGAATATACCCAGAATGGAACACAGTGCAGAATATACCCAGAAAGGAACACGACAGAATATACCCAGAATAGAACGTAGCGGAGAATATACCCAGAATAGAACACAGTGCAGAATATCCCCAGAATGGAAGACAGTACAGAATATATCCAGAATAGAACACAGTGAAGAAAATACCCAGAATAGAACACAGTACAGAATATCCCCAGAATAGAACGTAGCATAGAATATACCCAGAATAGAACACAGTGCAGAATATACCCAGAATAGAACACAGTACAGAATATACACAGAATAGAACACGGTGCAGAACATACCCAGAATAGAACACAGTGCAGTATATATCCAGAATGGAACACGGTACAGAAGAGAACACAGTGCAGAATATACCCAGAATTGAACACAGTACAGAACATACATGCAATCGAACACGGTACAGAATATACCCAGAATTGAACACAGTGCAGTACATACAAACAATCGAACACGGTACAGAATATACCCAGAATAGAAGACAGTACAGAATATACCCAGAATAGAACACAGTGCAGAATATACCCAGAATAGGACACAGTGCAGAATATCCCCAGAATGGAACGTAGCATGGAATACACCCAGAATAGAACACAGTGCAGAATATACACAGAATAGAACACAGTGCAGTATATATCCAGAATAGAACACGGTTCAGAATATACCCAGAATAGAACACAGTGCAGAATTTACTCAGAATAGAACACAGTACAGGATATACCCAGAATGGAACACAGTGCAGAATATACCCAGAATGTAACACAGTACAGAATATACCCAGAATAGAACACAATACAGAATATACCCAGAATAGAACACAGTACAGAATATACAGAATGGAACAAAGTGCAGAATATACCCAGAATAGAACACAGTGCAGAATATCCCCAGAATAGAACGTAGCATGGAATATACCCAGAATAGAACACAGTACAGAATATACACAGAATAGAACGTAACGCAGATTATACCCAGAATAGAACACAGCACAGAATATACCCAGAATAGAATACAGTACAGAATATACCCAGAATAGGACACAGTACAGAATATCCCCAGAATGGAACGTAGCATGGAATATACCCAGAATAGAACACAGTGCAGAATATCCCCAGAATAGAACGTAGCATAGAATATACCCAGAATAGAACGTAGCATGGAATATACCCAGAATAGAACACAGTGCAGAATATACCCAGAATAGAACACAGGACAGAATATCCCCAGAATAGAACGTAGCATAGAATATACCCAGAATAGAACTCAGTACAGAATATACCCAGAATAGATCACAGTACAGAATATACCCAGAATATAACACAGTACAGAATATACCCAGAATGGAACACAGTACAGAATACACACGGAATAGCACACAGTACAGAATATAGCCAGAATAGAACACAGTGCAGAACATACACAGAATAGAACACGGTGCAGAATATACCCAGAATAGAACACAGTGCAGTATATATCCAGAATGGAACACGGTACAGAAGAGAACACAGTACAGAATATACACAGAATAGAACACAGTACAGAATACACACAGAATAGAACACAGTACAGAATGGAACACAGTGCAGAATATACCCAGAATGGAACACAGTAAAGAATATACCCAGAATGGAACACAGTGCAGAATATACCCAGAAAGGAACACGACAGAATATACCCAGAATAGAACGTAGCGGAGAATATACCCAGAATAGAACACAGCTCAGAATATCCCTAGAATAGAACGTAGAGCAGAATATACCCAGAATAGAAAACAGTGCAGAATATCCCCAGAATGGAACACAGTGCAGAATATATCCAGAATAGAACACAGTGAAGAAAATACCCAGAATAGAACACAGTACAGAATATCCCCAGAATAGAACGTAGCATAGAATATACCCAGAATAGAACACAGTGCAGAATATACCCAGAATAGAACACAGTACAGAATATACACAGAATAGAACACGGTGCAGAATATACCCAGAATAGAACACAGTACAGAATATACACAGAATAGAACACAGTGCAGAATATACACAGAATAGAACACAGTACAGAATATACACAGAATAGAACACAGTACAGAATGGAACACAGTGCAGAATATACCCAGAATGGAACACAGTAAAGAATATACCCAGAATGGAACACAGTACAGAATATACACAGAATAGAACACAGTACAGAATATACCCAGAATAGAACACAGTACAGAATGGAACAAAGTGCAGAATATACCCAGAAAGGAACACGACAGAATATACCCAGAATAGAACGTAGCGGAGAATATACCCAGAATAGAACACAGTACAGAATATACCCAGAATAGAACACAGTACAGAATATACCCAGAATAGAGCACAGTGCAGAATATACCCAGGATAGAACACAGCACAGAATATACCCAGAATTGAACACAGTACTGAACATACATACAATCGAACACGGTACAGAATATACCCAGAATTGAACACAGTGCAGTACACATCCAGAATGGAACACGGTACAGAATATACACAGAATAGAAGACAGTACAGAATATACCCAGAATAGAACGTAGCGCAGAGTATACCCAGAATAGAACACAGTACAGAATATACCCAGAATACAACACAGTACAGAGTATACACAGAATAAAACACAGTACAGAATATCCCCAGAATAGAACACAGTACAGAATATACCCAGAATAGAACACAGTGCAGAATACACCCAGAATAGAATACAGTGCAGAATATACACAGAATAGAACTCAGTGCAGTATATATCCAGAATAGAACACGGTTCAGAATATACCCAGAATAGAACACAGTGCAGAATTTACTCAGAATAGAACACAGTACAGGATATACCCAGAATGGAACACAGTGCAGAATACACCCAGAATGTAACACAGTACAGAATATACCCAGAATAGAACACAATACAGAATATACCCAGAATAGAACACAGTACAGAATATACAGAATGGAACACAGTGCAGAATATACCCAGAATAGATCACAGTGCAGAATATCCCCAGAATAGAACGTAGCATGGAATATACCCAGAATAGAACACAGTACAGAATATACACAGAATAGAACGTAGCGCAGATTATACCCAGAATAGAACACAGCACAGAATATACCCAGAATAGAATACAGTACAGAATATACCCAGAAAAGGACACAGTACAGAATATCCCCAGAATGGAACGTAGCATGGAATATACCCAGAATAGAACACAGTGCAGAATATCCCCAGAATAGAACGTAGCATAGAATATACCCAGAATAAAACGTAGCATGGAATATACCCAGAATAGAACACAGTGCAGAATATACCCAGAATAGAACACAGGACAGAATATCCCCAGAATAGAATGTAGCTTAGAATATACCCAGAATAGAACTCAGTACAGAATATACCCAGAATAGATCACAGTACAGAATATACCCAGAATATAACACAGTACAGAATATACCCAGAATGGAACACAGTACAGAATACACACGGAATAGCACACAGTACAGAATATAGCCAGAATAGAACACAGTACAGAATATACCCAGAATGGAACACAGTGCAGAATATACCCAGAAAGGAACACAGTGCAGAACATACACAGAATAGAACACGGTGCAGAATATACCCAGAATAGAACACAGTGCAGTATATATCAAGAATGGAACACGGTACAGAAGAGAACACAGTACAGAATATACACAGAATAGAACACAGTACAGAATACACACAGAATGGAACACAGTACAGAATGGAACACAGTGCAGAATATACCCAGAATGGAACACAGTAAAGAATATACCCAGAATGGAACACAGTGCAGAATATACCCAGAAAGGAACACGACAGAATATACCCAGAATAGAACGTAGCGGAGAATATACCCAGAATAGAACACAGTGCAGTACATACATACAATCGAACACGGTACAGAATATACCCAGAATTGAACACAGTACAGAATATACCCAGAATAGAACACAGTGCAGAATACACCCAGAATAGAATACAGTGCAGAATATACACAGAATAGAACACAGTGCAGTATATATCCAGAATAGAACACGGTTCAGAATATACCCAGAATAGAACACAGTGCAGAATTTACTCAGAATAGAACACAGTACAGAATGGAACAAAGTGCAGAATATACCCAGAAAGGAACACGACAGAATATACCCAGAATAGAACGTAGCGGAGAATATACCCAGAATAGAACACAGTACAGAATATACCCAGAATAGAACACAGTACAGAATATACCCAGAATAGAGCACAGTGCAGAATATACCCAGGATAGAACACAGCACAGAATATACCCAGAATTGAACACAGTACTGAACATACATACAATCGAACACGGTACAGAATATACCCAGAATTGAACACAGTGCAGTACATACATACAATCGAACACGGTACAGAATATACCCAGAATTGAACACAGTGCAGTACACATCCAGAATGGAACACGGTACAGAATATACACAGAATAGAAGACAGTACAGAATATACCCAGAATAGAACGTAGCGCAGAGTATACCCAGAATAGAACACAGTACAGAATATACCCAGAATAGAACACAGTACAGAGTATACACAGAATAAAACACAGTACAGAATATCCCCAGAATAGAACACAGTACAGAATATACCCAGAATAGAACACAGTGCAGAATACACCCAGAATAGAATACAGTACAGGATATACCCAGAATGGAACACAGTGCAGAATATACCCAGAATGTAACACAGTACAGAATATACCCAGAATAGAACACAATACAGAATATACCCAGAATAGAACACAGTACAGAATATACAGAATGGAACACAGTGCAGAATATACCCAGAATAGAACACAGTGCAGAATATCCCCAGAATAGAACGTAGCATGGAATATACCCAGAATAGAACACAGTACAGAATATACACAGAATAGAACGTAGCGCAGATTATACGCAGAATAGAACACAGCACAGAATATACCCAGAATAGAATACAGTACAGAATATACCCAGAATAGGACACAGTACAGAATATCCCCAGAATGGAACGTAGCATGGAATATACCCAGAATAGAACACAGTGCAGAATATCCCCAGAATAGAACGTAGCATAGAATATACCCAGAATAGAACGTAGCATGGAATATACCCAGAATAGAACACAGTGCAGAATATACCCAGAATAGAACACAGGACAGAATATCCCCAGAATAGAACGTAGCATAGAATATACCCAGAATAGAACTCAGTACAGAATATACCCAGAATAGATCACAGTACAGAATATACCCAGAATATAACACAGTACAGAATATACCCAGAATGGAACACAGTACAGAATACACACGGAATAGCACACAGTACAGAATATAGCCAGAATAGAACACAGTACAGAATATACCCAGAATGGAACACAGTGCAGAATATACCCAGAAAGGAACACAGTGCAGAACATACACAGAATAGAACACGGTGCAGAATATACCCAGAATAGAACACAGTGCAGTATATATCCAGAATGGAACACGGTACAGAAGAGAACACAGTACAGAATATACACAGAATAGAACACAGTACAGAATACACACAGAATGGAACACAGTACAGAATGGAACACAGTGCAGAATATACCCAGAATGGAACACAGTAAAGAATATACCCAGAATGGAACACAGTGCAGAATATACCCAGAAAGGAACACGACAGAATATACCCAGAATAGAACGTAGCGGAGAATATACCCAGAATAGAACACAGTACAGAATATCCCTAGAATAGAACGTAGCGCAGAATATACCCAGAATAGAACACAGTGCAGAATATCCCCAGAATGGAACACAGTACAGAATACACACGGAATGGCACACAGGCCAGAATACAGCCAGAATAGAACACAGTACAGAATATACCCAGAATGGAACACAGTGCAGAATATACCCAGAAAGGAACACAGTGCAGAACATACACAGAATAGAACACGGTGCAGAATATACCCAGAATGGAACACAGTGCAGAACATACACAGAATAGAACACGGTGCAGAATATACCCAGAATAGAACACAGTGCAGTATACATCCAGAATGGAACACGGTACAGAAGAGAACACAGTACAGAATATACACAGAATAGAACACAGTACAGAATACACACAGAATAGAACACAGTACAGAAAGGAACACAGTGCAGAATATACCCAGAATGGAACACAGTAAAGAATATACCCAGAATGGAACACAGTGCAGAATATACCCAGAAAAGAACACGACAGAATATACCCAGAATAGAACGTAGCGGAGAATATACCCAGAATAGAACACAGTGCAGAATATACCCAGAATAGAACACAGTACAGAATATACACAGAATGGAACACGGTGCAGAATATACCCAGAATAGAACACAGTGCAGTATATATCCAGAATGGAACACGGTACAGAAGAGAACACAGTGCAGAATATACACAGAATAGAACACAGTACAGAATATACACAGAATAGAACACAGTACAGAATATACACAGAATAGAACAGAATACAGAATGGAACACAGTGCAGAATATACCCAGAATGGAACACAGTAAAGAAAAAACCCAGAATGGAACACAGTAGAGAATATACCCAGAATGGAACACGACAGAATATACACAGAATAGAACACAGTACAGAATGGAACACAGTGCAGAATATACCCAGAATGGAACACAGTAAAGAATATACCCAGAATAGAACACAGTACAGAATATACCCAGACTCGAACACAGTACAGAATATACCCAGAATAGAGCACAGTGCAGAATATACCCAGGATAGAACACAGCACAGAATATACCCAGAATTGAACACAGTCCAGAACATATATACAATCGAACACGGTAAAGAATATACCCAGAATTGAACACAGTGCAGTACATACATACAATCGAATACGGTACAGAATATACCTAGAATTGAACACAGTGCAGTACACATCCAGAATGGAACACGGTACATAATATACACAGAATAGAAGACAGTACAGAATATAACCAGAATAGAACGTAGCGCAGAATATACCCAGAATAGAACACAGTACAGAATATACCCAGAATAGAACACAGTGCAGAATATACCCAGAATAGAACACAATACAGAATATACCCAGAATAGAACACAATGCAGAATATCCATAGAATAGAACACAGTACAGAATATCCCCAGAATAGAACACAGTACAGAATATACCCAGAATAGAACACAGTGCAGATTACACCCAGAATAGAATACAGTGCAGAATATACACAGAATAGAACACAGTGCAGGAAATATCCAGAATAGAACACGGTTCAGAATATACCCAGAATAGAACACAGTGCAGAATTTACTCAGAATAGAACACAGTACAGGATATACCCAGAATGGAACACAGTGCAGAATATACCCAGAATATAACACAGTACAGAATGTACCCAGAATGGAACACAGTACAGAATATACCCAGAATGGAACACAGTACAGAATATACACAGAATAGAACACAGTACAGAATATGCTAAGAATAGAACGTAGCGCAGATTATACCCAGAATAGAACACAGCACAGAATATACCCAGAATAGAATACAGTACAGAATATACCCAGAATAGGACACAGTACAGAATATCCCCAGAATGGAAAGTAGCATGGAATATACCCAGAATAGAACACAGTGCAGAATATACCCAGAATAGAACACAGTACAGAATATCCCCAGAATGGAACGTAGCATAGAATATACCCAGAATAGAACTCAGTATAGAATATACCCAGAATATAACACGGTACAGAATATACCCAGAATGGAACACAGTACATAATGTACCCAGAATGGAACACAGTACAGAATACACATAGAATAGAATACAGGACAGAATATACCCAGAATAGAACACAGTACAGAATATCCCCAGAATAGAACGTAGCATAGAATATACCCAGAATAGAACTCAGTACAGAATATACCCAGAATATAACACGGTACAGAATATACCCAGAATGGAACACAGTACATAATATACTCAGAATGGAACACAGTACAGAATACACACGGAATAGCACACAGTACAGAATATACCCAGAATAGAACACAGTACAGAATACACATAGAATAGAATACAGGACAGAATATACACAGAATAGAACACAGTACAGAGTATACACAGAATAGAACACAGTACAGAATGGAACACAGTACAGAATATACCCAGAATGGAACACAATACAGAATATACCCAGAATGGAACACATTACAGAATATATCCAGAATATAACACAGTACAGAATATACCCAGAATGTAACACAGTACAGAATATACCCAGAATAGAACACAATACAGAATATACCCAGAATAGAACACAGTACAGAATATACCCAGAATGGAACACAGTACAGAATATACCCAGAATAGAACACAGTGCAGAATATACCCAGAATGTAACACAGTACAGAATATTCCCAGAATAGAACACAATACAGAATATACCCAGAATAGAACACAATACAGAATATACCCAGAATAGAACACAATACAGAATATACCCAGAATAGAACACAGTACAGAATATACCCAGAATAGAACACAATACAGAATATACCCAGAATGGAACACAGTACAGAATATACCCAGAATGTAACACAGTACAGAATATGCCCGGAATAGAACACAATACAGAATATACCCAGAATAGAACACGGTACAGAATATATCCAGAATAGAACACAATACAGAATATACCCAGAAGAGAACAAGGTACAGAATATACCCAGAATAGAACACAATACAGAATATACCCAGAATAGAACACAATACAGAATATATCCAGAATAGAACACAATACAGAATATACCCAGAATAGAACACAATACAGAATATACCCAGAATAGAACACAGTGCAGAATATATCCAGAATAGAACACAATACAGAATATACCCAGAATAGAACACAATACAGAATATACACAGAATAGAACACAGTACAGAATATACAGAATGGAACACAGTGCAGAATATACCCAGAATAGAACACAGTGCAGAATATCCCCAGAATAGAACGTAGCATGGAATATACCCAGAATAGAACACAGTACAGAATATACACAGAATAGAACGTAGCGCAGATTATACCCAGAATAGAACACAGCACAGAATATACCCAGAATAGAATACAGTACAGAATATACCCAGAATAGAACACAGTACAGAATAGAACACAGTACAGAATATACCCAGAATGGAACACAATACAGAATATACCCAGAATAGAACACAATACAGAATATACCCAGAATAGAACACAATACAGAAGAGACCCAGAATAGAACACAGTACAGAATACACATAGAATAGAATACAGAATATACACAGAATAGAACACAGTACAGAGTATACACAGAATAGAACACAGTACAGAATAGAACACAGTACAGAATATACCCAGAATGGAACACAATACAGAATATACCCAGAATGGAACACAGTACAGAATATACCCAGAATATAACACAGTACAGAATATACCCAGAATGTAACACAGTACAGAATATACCCAGAATAGAACACAGTACAGAATATACCCAGAATAGAACACAATACAGAATATACCCAGAATAGAACACAATACAGAATATACCCAGAATGTAACACAGTACAGAATATACCCAGAATAGAACACGATACAGAATATACCCAGAATAGAACACAATACAGAATATGCCCAGAATAGAACACAATACAGAATATACCCAGAATAGAACACAGTACAGAATATACCCAGAATAGAAAACAATACAGAATATACCCAGAATAGAACACAAGACAGAATATACCCAGAATAGAACACAGTACAGAATATACCCAGAATGTAACACAGTACAGAATATACCCAGAATAGAACACAGGACAGAATATATCCAGAATAGAACACAATACAGAATATATCCAGAATAGAACACAGTACAGAATATACCCAGAATAGAACACAATACAGAATATACCCAGAATAGAACACAGTACAGAATATACCCAGAATAGAACACAGTACAGAATATACCCAGAATAGAATACAATACAGAATATAGCCAGAATAGAACACAATACAGAATATATCCAGAATAGAACACAATACAGAATATACCCAGAATAGAACACAGTACAGAATATATCCAGAATAGAACACAATACAGAATATACCCAGAATAGAACACAGTGCAGAATATATCCAGAATAGAACACAATACAGAATATACCCAGAATAGAACACAATACAGAATATACCCAGAATAGAACACAGTACAGAATATATCCAGAATAGAACACAATACAGAATATACCCAGAATAGAACACAGTGCAGAATATATCCAGAATAGAACACAATACAGAATGTACCCAGAATGGAACACAGTACAGAGTATACACAGAATAGAACACAGTACAGAATAGAACACAGTACAGAATATACCCAGAATGGAACACAATGCAGAATATACCCAGAATAGAACACAATACAGAATATACCCAGAATAGAACACAATACAGAATATACCCAGAATAGAACACAGTACAGAATACACATAGAATAGAATACAGTACAGAATATACACAGAATAGAACACAGTACAGAGTATACACAGAATAGAACACAGTACAGAATAGAACACAGTACAGAATATACCCAGAATGGAACACAATACAGAATATACCCAGAATGGAACACAGTACAGAATATACCCAGAATATAACACAGTGCAGAATATACCCAGAATGTAACACAGAACAGAATATACCCAGAATAGAACACAGTACAGAATATACCCAGAATAGAACACAATACAGAATATACCCAGAATAGAACACAATACAGAATATACCCAGAATGTAACACAGTACAGAATATACCCAGAATAGAACACGATACAGAATATGCCCAGAATAGAACATAATACAGAATATATCCAGAATAGAACACAATATATAATATGCCCAGAATGGAACACAATACAGAATATACCCAGAATAGAACACAGTGCAGAATATACCCAGAATAGAACACAGTACAGAGTATACACAGAATAGAACACAATACAGAATATATCCAGAATAGAACACAATACAGAATATACCCAGAATAGAACACAGTACAGAATATATCCAGAATAGAACACAATACAGAATATATCCAGAATAGAACACAGTACAGAATATACCCAGAATAGAACACAATACAGAATATACCCAGAATAGAACACAATACAGAATATATCCAGAATAGAACACAATACAGAATATACCCAGAATAGAACACAGTACAGAATATATCCAGAATAGAACACAATACAGAATATACCCAGAATGGAACACAGTGCAGAATATATCCAGAATAGAACACAATACAGAATATACCCAGAATAGAACACAGTACAGAATATACCCAGAATCGAACACAGTGCAGAATATATCCAGAACAGAACACAATACAGAATATACCCAGAATAGAACACAATACAGAATATATCCAGAATAGAACACAGTGCAGAATATACCCAGAATAGAACACAGTACAGAATATACCCAGAATAGAACACAGTACAGAATATATCCAGAATAGAACACAATACAGAATATACCCAGAATAGAACACAGTACAGAATATACCCAGATTCGAACACAGTGCAGAATATATCCAGAATAGAACACAATACAGAATATACCCAGAATAGAACACAGTGCAGAATATATCCAGAATAGAACACAATATATAATATGCCCAGAATGGAACACAATACAGAATATACCCAGAATAGAACACAGTGCAGAATATACCCAGAATAGAACACAGTACAGAATATACCCAGAATAGAACACAGTACAGAGTATACACAGAATAGAACACAGTACAGAATGGAACACAGTACAGAATATACCCAGAATGGAACACAATACAGAATATAACCAGAATGGAACACAGTACAGAATATACCCAGAATATAACACAGTACAGAATATACCCAGAATAGAACACAATACAGAATATATCCAGAATAGAACACAATACAGAATATACCCAGAATAGAACACAGTGCAGAATATATCCAGAATAGAACACAATACAGAATATACCCAGAATAGAACACAATACAGAATATACCCAGAATAGAACACAGTACAGAATATACCCAGAATAGAACACAGCACAGAATATACCCAGAATAGAACACAGTACAGAATATATCCAGAATAGAACACAATACAGAATATATCCAGAATAGAACACAGTACAGAATATACCCAGAATAGAACACAATACAGAATATATCCAGAATAGAACACAATACAGAATATACCCAGAATAGAACACAGTACAGAATATATCCAGAATAGAACACAATACAGAATATATCCAGAATAGAACACAGTACAGAATATACCCAGAATAGAACACAATACAGAATATATCCAGAATAGAACACAATACAGAATATACCCAGAATAGAACACAGTACAGAATATATCCAGAATAGAACACAATACAGAATATACCCAGAATAGAACACAGTACAGAATATATCCAGAATAGAACACAATACAGAATATACCCAGAATAGAACACAGTACAGAATATACCCAGAATAGAACACAGTACAGAATATATCCAGAATAGAACACAATACAGAATATATCCAGAATAGAACACAGTACAGAATATACCCAGAATAGAACACAATACAGAATATACCCAGAATAGAACACAATACAGAATATATCCAGAATAGAACACAATACAGAATATACCCAGAATAGAACACAGTACAGAATATATCCAGAATAGAACACAATACAGAATATACCCAGAATGGAACACAGTGCAGAATATATCCAGAATAGAACACAATACAGAATATACCCAGAATAGAACACAGTACAGAATATACCCAGAATCGAACACAGTGCAGAATATATCCAGAACAGAACACAATACAGAATATACCCAGAATAGAACACAATACAGAATATATCCAGAATAGAACACAGTGCAGAATATACCCAGAATAGAACACAGTACAGAATATACCCAGAATAGAACACAGTACAGAATATATCCAGAATAGAACACAATACAGAATATACCCAGAATAGAACACAGTACAGAATATACCCAGATTCGAACACAGTGCAGAATATATCCAGAATAGAACACAATACAGAATATACCCAGAATAGAACACAGTGCAGAATATATCCAGAATAGAACACAATATATAATATGCCCAGAATGGAACACAATACAGAATATACCCACAATAGAACACAGTGCAGAATATACCCAGAATAGAACACAGTACAGAGTATACACAGAATAGAACACAGTACAGAATAGAACACAGTACAGAATATACCCAGAATGGAACACAATACAGAATATACCCAGAATGGAACACAGTACAGAATATACCCAGAATATAACACAGTACAGAATATACCCAGAATGTAACACAGTACAGAATATACCCAGAATAGAACACAGTACAGAATATACCCAGAATAGAACACAATACAGAATATACCCAGAATAGAACACAATACAGAATATACCCAGAATGTAACACAGTACAGAATATACCCAGAATAGAACACAATACGGAATATACCCAGAATAGAACACAATACAGAATATACCCAGAATAGAATACAATACAGAATATACCCAGAATAGAACACAGTACAGAATATACCCAGAATAGAACACAGTACAGAATATACCCAGAATAAAACACAATACAGAATATACCCAGAATAGAACACAGTACAGAATATACCCAGAATGTAACACAGTACAGAATATACCCAGAATAGAACACAGTACAGAATATACCCAGAATAGAACACAATACAGAATATACCCAGAATAGAACACAATACAGAATATACCCAGAATGTAACACAGTACAGAATATACCCAGAATAGAACACAATACAGAATATACCCAGAATAGAACACAATACAGAATATACCCAGAATAGAACACAGTACAGAATATACCCAGAATAGAACACAATACAGAATATACCCAGAATAGAACACAATACAGAATATACCCAGAATAGAACACAGTACAGAATATACCCAGAATGTAACACAGTACAGAATATACCCAGAATAGAACACAATACAGAATATACCCAGAATCGAACACAGTACAGAATATATCCAGAATAGAACAAAATACAGAATATACCCAGAATAGAACACAGTACAGAATATACCCAGAATAGAACACAATACAGAATATACCCAGAATAGAACACAGTACAGAATATATCCAGAATAGAACACAATACAGAATATACCCATAATAGAACACAGTGCAGAATATATCCAGAATAGAACACAATACAGAATATACCCAGAATAGAACACAGTGCAGAATATATCCAGAATAGAACACAATACAGAATATACCCAGAATAGAACACAGTGCAGAATATATCCAGAATAGAACACAATACAGAATATACCCAGAATAGAACACAGTGCAGAATATACCCAGAATAGAACACAGTGCAGAATATATCCAGAATAGAACACAATACAGAGTATACCCAGAATAGAACACAATACAGAATATACCCAGAATAGAACACAGTGCAGAATATATCCAGAATAGAACACAATACAGAATATACCCAGAATGGAACACAGTGCAGAATATACCCAGAATAGAACACAGTACAGAATATACCCAGAATAGAACACAATACAGAATATACCCAGAATAGAACACAATACAGAATATACCCAGAATAGAACACAGTACAGAATATACCCAGAATGTAACACAGTACAGAATATACCCAGAATAGAACACAATACAGAATATACCCAGAATAGAACACAGTACAGAATATATCCAGAATAGAACACAATACAGAATATACCCAGAATAGAACACAGTACAGAATATACCCAGAATAGAACACAATACAGAATATACCCAGAATAGAACACAATACAGAATATATCCAGAATAGAACACAGTGCAGAATATATCCAGAATAGAACACAATACAGAATATACCCAGAATAGAACACAATACAGAATATACCCAGAATAGAACACAGTACAGAATATACAGAATGGAACACAGAGCAGAATATACCCAGAATAGAACACAGTACAGAATATCCCCAGAATGGAACGTAGCATAGAATATACCCAGAATAGAACTCAGTGCAGAATATACCCAGAATAGAACACAGTACAGAATATCCCCAGAATAGAACGTAGCATAGAATATACCCAGAATAGAACTCAGTGCAGAATATACCCAGAATAGATCACAGTACAGAATATACCCAGAATAGAACACAATACAGAATATATCCAGAATAGAACACAGTGCAGAATATACCCAGAATAGAACACAGTACAGAATATACCCAGAATAGAACACAGTACAGAGTATACACAGAATAGAACACAGTACAGAATGGAACACAGTACAGAATATACCCAGAATGGAACACAATACAGAATATAACCAGAATGGAACACAGTACAGAATATACCCAGAATATAACACAGTACAGAATATACCCAGAATAGAACACAATACAGAATATATCCAGAATAGAACACAATACAGAATATACCCAGAATAGAACACAGTGCAGAATATATCCAGAATAGAACACAATACAGAATATACCCAGAATAGAACACAATACAGAATATACCCAGAATAGAACACAGTACAGAATATACCCAGAATAGAACACAATACAGAATATACCCAGAATAGAACACAGTACAGAATATATCCAGAATAGAACACAATACAGAATATACCCAGAATAGAACACAGTACAGAATATACCCAGAATAGAACACAGTACAGAATATATCCAGAATAGAACACAATACAGAATATATCCAGAATAGAACACAGTACAGAATATACCCAGAATAGAACACAATACAGAATATACCCAGAATAGAACACAATACAGAATATATCCAGAATAGAACACAATACAGAATATACCCAGAATAGAACACAGTACAGAATATATCCAGAATAGAACACAATACAGAATATACCCAGAATGGAACACAGTGCAGAATATATCCAGAATAGAACACAGTACAGAATATACCCAGAATAGAACACAGTGCAGAATATATCCAGAATAGAACACAGTACAGAATATACCCAGAATGGAACACAGTGCAGAATATATCCAGAATAGAACACAATACAGAATATACCCAGAATAGAACACAGTGCAGAATATATCCAGAATAGAACACAATACAGAATATACCCAGAATAGAACACAGTGCAGAATATATCCAGAATAGAACACAGTACAGAATATACCCAGAATAGAACACAGTACAGAATATACCCAGAATAGAACACAGTACAGAATATATCCAGAATAGAACACAGTACAGGATATACCCAGAATAGAACACAGTACAGAATATATCCAGAATAGAACACAGTACAGAATATACCCAGAATGGAACACAGTGCAGAATATATCCAGAATAGAACACAATACAGAATATACCCAGAATAGAACACAGTGCAGAATATATCCAGAATAGAACACAATACAGAATATACCCAGAATAGAACACAGTGCAGAATATATCCAGAATAGAACACAGTACAGAATATACCCAGAATAGAACACAGTACAGAATATACCCAGAATAGAACACAGTACAGAATATATCCAGAATAGAACACAGTACAGGATATACCCAGAATAGAACACAGTACAGAATATATCCAGAATAGAACACAGTACAGGATATACCCAGAATAGAACACAGTACAGAATATACCCAGAATAGAACACAGTACAGGATATACCCAGAATAGAACACAGTACAGAATATATCCAGAATAGAACACAGTACAGGATATACCCAGAATAGAACACAGTACAGGATATACCCAGAATAGAACACAGTACAGGATATACCCAGAATAGAACACAGTACAGAATATATCCAGAATAGAACACAGTGCAGAATATACCCAGAATAGAACACAATACAGAATATACCCAGAATAGAACACAGTCGAGAATTCCCCGGCATAAAGCAGACAGTAATCGGCATTAATCGGAATTTGTTCTAATGAAGCTGTATTATAACTGTGTCTTACAAGGCCAGGATGCTTGTGGAATTTTTTGCCCATCCTTTGGATGAAGCTGGTGCATCCTCCTCCATGTACTACACTGGATACTCACTAACTCGGGAGGGATGGACAGGATGGAGAACGGACCTGTTCTGTCCTTTTTGGTGGTAGTTCCTCCAACAAGATCACGTTGTCCATCGAGATGGGAGAAAGACATTCGCCTCCTCTTCACCTAATTCCAAAGGCACAGAGAAGCTATTTTTAGACTTTTGTATTTGACTCCCCTTCCCAGAACGGAGGGCAGTGGAGACTTTTTTGTACACCCCATGTACACTCTTCTGTCTCGTGGGCTCTACCCACCCATTTAATCTCCTCCCACACCCCCTGTACACTCTCCCCTATCATAGACTCTCCCCACCCATTTAATCTCCCCCCACACCCCCTGTACACTCTCCCCTATCATAGACTCTCCCCACCCATTTCATCTTCCCCCACACCCCCTGTACACTCTCCCCGATCATGGACTCTACCCACCCATTTAATCTCCCCCCACAGCCCATGTACACTCTCCCCGATCATGGACTCTCCCCACCCATTTAATCTCCCCCCACAGACCATGTATACTCTCCCCTATCATAGACTCTCCCCACCCATTTAATCTCCTCCCACAGCCCCTGTACACTCTCCCCTATCATAGACTCTCCCCACCCATTTAATCTCCCCCCACAGCCCATGTACATTCTATCCTTTTATGGTGGTTTTCGCTTTGTAAATAGGGGCATTGAATACAAAAACAAGGAAGTTATACTAAACCTTTACAAATCACTGGTTAGGCCTCAGCTGGAGTATTGGGTCCAATTCTGGGCACCGCACTTTAGGAAGGATGTCAAGGCCTTGGAGAGGGTGTGGAGGAGATTTACCAGAATGGTCCCAGGGATGAGGGACCTCAGTTATGTGGAGAGACTGGAGAAGCTGGGATTGTTCTCCTTCGAGCAGAGAAGGTTAAGGGGAGATTTAATCGAGGGGTTCAAATAATGAAGGGTTTTGATAGAGTAAATAAGGAGAAACTGTTTCCAGTGGCAGGAGGGTCGGTAACCAGAGGACACAGATTTAAAATAAAAGAACTAGAGGGGAGATGGGGAGAAATTTTTCACACAGAGGTTTGTTAAAATCTGGAACGCACTCCCTGAATGAGTGGTGGAAGCAGATTCAAAAGGAACTTTCAAAAGGCAATTGGACAAGTAATTGAAGAGGATTAATTTGCAGAGTTGTGGGGAAAAAGCTGGGCAGTGGGAATAAATTGGACAGAGTTTTTACAGATCTGGCACAGGCACAACGGGTCGAATAGAATCACAGAATCATAGAAAGATTGCAGCACGGAAGGAGGCCATTCGGCCCATCGAGTCCGTGCCCGCTCTATGCAAGAGTAATCCAGCTAGTCCCACTCCCCCGCCCTTTCCCCGTAGCCCTGAAATCTTTTTCCTTTCAAGTATTTATCCAGTTCCCTTTTGAAGGCCATGATTGAATCTGCCTCCACCACCCCCTCGGGCAGATCGTTCCAGATCCTAACCACTCGCTGTGTAAAAAAGCTTTTCCTCATGTCACCTTTGGTTCTTTTGCCAATCACCTTAAATCTATGTCCTCTGGCTCTTGACCCTTCCGCCAATGGGAACAGTTTCTCTCTATCTACTCTGTCCAGACCCTTCATGATTTTGAATACCTCGATCCAATGCTGTGAGATTCTATTGTTCTATGATTCTATATACCCAGAATAAAGCACATGGTGCAGAATATACCCAGAATAAAGCACATGGTGGAAAATATACCCAGAATAAAGCACAATGTGCAGAATATACACAGAATAAAGCACATGGTGCAGAATATACCCAGAATAAAGCACAAGGTGCAGAATATACCCAGAATAAAGCACAAGGTGCAGAATATACACAGAATAAAACACACGGTGCAGAATATACCCAGAATAAAGCACAAGGTGCAGAATATACACAGAATAAAGCACACAGTGCAGAATATACACAGAATAAAGCACAAGGTGCAGCATATACACAGAATAAAGCACAAGGTGCAGAATATACACAGAATAAAACACACGGTGCAGAATATACCCAGAATAAAGCACAAGGTGCAGAATATACACAGAATAAAGCACACGGTGCAGAATATACACAGAATAAAGCACAAGGTGCAGCATATACACAGAATAAAGCACACGGTGCAGAATATACCCAGAATAAAGAACATGGTGCAGAATATACCCAGAATAAAGCACATGGTGCAGAATATACCCAGAATAAAGCACACAGTGCAGAATATACCCAGAATAAAGCACAAGGTGCAGAATATACCCAGAATAAAGCACAAGGTGCAGAATATACACAGAATAAAGCACAAGGTGCAGAATATACCCAGAATAAAGCACAAGGTGCAGAATATACACAGAATAAAGCACATGGTAAAGAATATACCCAGAATAAAGCACACGGTGCAGAATATACCCAGAATAGAGCACAAGGTGCAGAATATACACAGAATAAAGCACAAGGTGCAGAATATACACAGAATAAAGCACATGGTGCAGAATATACCCAGAATAAAGCACACGGTGCAGAATATACCCAGAATAAAGAACATGGTGCAGAATACACCCAGAATAAAGCACACGGTGCAGAATATGCCCAGAATAAAGAACACGGTGCAGAATATAGCCAGAATAAAGAACATGGTGCAGAATATACCCAGAATAAAGCACACGGTGCAGAATATACCCAGAATAAAGCACATGGTGCAGAATATACCCAGAATAAAGCACACGGTGCAGAATATAGCCAGAATAAAGCACACGGTGCAGAATATACCCAGAATAAAGCACATGGTGCAGAATATACCCAGAATAAAGCACACGGTGCAGAATATACCCAGAATAAAGCACACGGTGCAGAATATACCCAGAATAAAGAACACGGTGCAGAATATAGCCAGAATAAAGCACACGGTGCAGAATATACCCAGAATAAAGCACACGGTGCAGAATATAGCCAGAATAAAGCACATGGTGCAGAATATAGCCAGAATAAAGCACATGGTGCAGAATATACCCAGAATAAAGCACATGGTAAAGAATATACCCAGAATAAAGCACATGGTGTAGAATATACACAGAATAAAGCACATGGTGCAGAATATACCCAGAATAAAGCACATGGTAAAGAATATACCCAGAATAAAGCACATGGTGCAGAATATACCCAGAATAAAGCACACGGTGCAGAATATACCCAGAATAAAGCACACGGTGCAGAATATACACAGAATAAAGCACATGGTATGGCATATA
The DNA here is from genome assembly GCF_035084215.1 of Heptranchias perlo. NCBI lineage: Eukaryota > Metazoa > Chordata > Chondrichthyes > Hexanchiformes > Hexanchidae > Heptranchias > Heptranchias perlo. The sequence goes on along the minus strand of NC_090359.1, from coordinate 28,852,998 downwards.
CACAGAATAAAGCACATGGTATAGAATATACGCAGAATAAAGCACATGGTGCAGAATATACCCAGAATAAAGAACATGGTGCAGAATATACACAGAATAAAGCACATGGTATAGAATATACACAGAATAGACCACATGGTGCTGAATATACCCAGAATAAAACACATGGCGCAGAATATACCCAGAATAAAGTACATGGTATAGAATATACATAGAATAAAGCACATGGTGTGGAATATACCCAGAATAAAGCACATGGTATAGAATATACCCAGAATAAAGCACATGGTGCAGAATATACCCAGAATAAAGCACACGGTATAGAATATACACAGAATAAAGCACATGGTGCTGAATATATGCAGAATAAAGCACATGGTATAGAATATACACAGAATAAAGCACATGGTGCTGAATATACCCAGAATAAAGCACACGGTGCAGAATATACCCAGAATAAAGCACATGGTATAGAATATACCCAGAATAAAGCACACGGTATAGAATATACCCAGAATAAAGCACATGGTATAGAATATACATAGAATAAAGCACATGGTATAGAATATACATAGAATAAAGCACATGGTATAGAATATACCCAGAATAAAGCACATGGTATAGAATATACATAGAATAAAGCACATGGTATAGAATATACATAGAATAAAGCACATGGTATAGAATATACCCAGAATAAAGCACATGGTGTAGAATATACATAGAATAAAGCACATGGTATAGAATATACATAGAATAAAGCACATGGTATAGAATATACATAGAATAAAGCACATGGTATAGAATATACCCAGAATAAAGCACATGGTATAGAATATACATAGAATAAAGCACATGGTATAGAATATACATAGAATAAAGCACATGGTATAGAATATACCCAGAATAAAGCACATGGTATAGAATATACCCAGAATAAAGCACATGGTATAGAATATACATAGAATAAAGCACATGGTATAGAATATACACAGAATAAAGCACACGGTGCAGAATGAATTATTTTGGAGCACAGTGAACGTTGCGTCAGCAAACACAGGGACAGGAATGTCCCACAAACAGCAATGAAATAATGGACCAGTTAACCTGGTTTTGTTGATGTTGGCTGAGGGGGGAATATTGGCCCCCAGGCACCAGGGAGAACTCCTCTGTTCTGTCTTTAAATCGTGCCATGGGATCTTCGGAATAGAGGCAAAAGAGCCTGGAATAATTGAAGGAACAGTTGGATGCTGTGAGGAGAGGCGAACTGTCGGGGTCTCTCTGAATGGACGGGCGGGAGATGGGCTGAATCGCCTTCCTCGTCTCTATCTATCTTACGATCTTTAACATCCACTTGAACAATCAGTTTAACGTCTCATCCCAAGGGATGCCCCTCTGATAATGCAGCGCTCCCTCAGCACTGCAATAGGAGTCGCCCACCTGGGTCAGGCACTCAAATCCCTGATCAGCGATGATCCTGGATTAATTTTGGGAGCGATGGAGCGAATTGATTGGAGACTGCCACGGAAGAATATCAGAGCGCTGGTCAGTCCTGCTCCGTTAAAGACCTAAACCCTTGCCTCTTTGGGGAGTTACCCACCGTATTTGAGGCAGTGAAGCTATAAGATATTCAGAGACTATGTTCTAAGTGATGATGTTGTGCCTGATACTTACACTAGGTGGCCTCTCATTTCTATTTAATCTGGAATATTTCTGAAGTCTGCCTCTGCCTGCTCTGCTGGACATTATCCTCTCTCTCTCTCTCTGCAGTTATTTTTGTTGAAGCTGCAACTGCTAAGGACTGATTGTGATCTGCGTTTTTCCCCGGGGTAACCACGCGCATGTCATTATTTCAGCTGTTTGTGGTGTAAAGTGCTTGCAGGCTGCTCCCCCCATTAATTTCCCCATACGCTGATGTCACCTTCAACAGTTGTCCTGGCAACAACAGTGATAATTATGATATCACAGTTGGAATTTTGACATCACTGCCGGTGGTCCCCGGTCTGCTGGTCTGGGGCCAGAAACTGGAGCAAGGGCCAGACCAGCAGACGCCAGGCCAGCGGGGACTAGGCCAGCAGGGGCCAGGAGACCAGCAGGGGCCAGGAGACCAGCAGGGGTCAGGAGACCAGCAGGGGCAGGGGTAGGCGGTGGACGGGATCAGAGTGGAACAGGTGGGTGGGCTCAGCTGGGAATGGAGCCAGGCAGGGATCAAGATTAGGGTGGGGGAGGGAGAGGGAATCACAGTCCCCTGAAAAGATAGAAGATTTTAAAATTATGAAGGGGGTCGATATATCAGGAAAATGTTCCCACTTGTGGGGGGAGACCAGAACTAGGGGCCATAAATATAAGATAGTCACTAATAAATCCAATAAGGAATTCAGCAGAAACTTCTTTACCCAGAGAGCGGTGAGAATGTGGAACTCACTCCCACAAGGAGTAGTTGAGGTGAATAGTGTAGATGGATTTAAGGGGAAGCTGGATAAACACATGAGGGAGAAAGGAATAGAAGGATATGGAGATAGGGTGAGATGAAGTAGGGAGGGAGGAGGCTCGTGTGGAGCATAAACACCAGCATAGACCAGATGGGCCGAATGGCCTGTTTCTGTGCTGTAAAGGGGTGGGATAGGATAGCGCAGTGGGGTTGGGGTGCATCAGGAGAGGGTAGATGGTGGGATCACAACAGGGCCGGTGGGATCAGGATGGGGCATTGGGTACAGGAGAGGGGGAGCTGGGGATCAGAGCCGGGTGGGAGGTGGGCCAATGTGTGGGGTCAGGATACGATACGGGGTGGAATCAAAGCAGGGCTGGAGGTGGGGTCAGGAAGGGGCCCAGGATGGGATTAGAATGGGTGAGGGAGGTGGGATCAGGGCAGTGCAGGGATTTGGGTGGGGGTGGGAACGGAGTCAGGCAGTAGCTGATTGGGGTGCAGGAAGGGTGGGATAGGATGGGGCAGGGGGTAGAGGAGGGGATTACAGCTAAGGAGAGGGTGGAATATGGACAGGACAGGAGGTGGCATCAAGGCAGAGCCGGGTGGTATCAGGATGGGGCTCTGGATGCGATCAGAGCATGGCAGAGGTAGCATAACACTGATAATAGTGGGAAGTGTGTGTGTAACACTGATAATAGTGGGGGGTGTGTGTGTAACAGTAATATAATGGGTAGTGTGTGTAACACTGATAATAGTGGCAAGTGTGTGTGTATCACTGATAATAGTGGGAAGTGTGTGTATAACACTATTGTAGCGGGAAACGTGTGTGTAACACTGATAATAGTGGGAAGTGTGTGTGTAACACTGATAATAGTGGGAAGTGTGTGTGTAACACTGATAATAGTGGGAAGTGTGTGTGTAACAGTAATATAATGGGTAGTGTGTGTAACACTGATGTCACGGGGTAGAAGGAAGAGAGGAGGGAGTGAGGGAGGAAAGAGAGAAAAAGGGAAAGATAAAGAAAGAGAAAGAGGGAGAAAAAAAAAGAGCCCACAACATGTCCCCCTGAGCCGAGAGTGCTGTCCCCCTGTGCCGAGGGTGCTGTCCCCCTGTGCCGAGGGTGCTGTCCCCCTGTGCCGAGGGTGCTGTCCCCCTGTGCCGAGGGTGCTGTCCCCCTGTGCCGAGGGTGCTGTCCCCCTGTGCCGAGAGTGCTGTCCCCCTGTGCCGAGAGTGCTGTCCCCCTGTGCCGAGAGTGCTGTCCCCCTGTGCCGAGAGTGCTGTCCCCCTGTGCCGAGAGTTCTGTCCCCCTGTGCCGAGAGTTCTGTCCCCCTGTGCCGAGAGTGCTGTCCCCCTGTGCTGAGAGTGCTGTCCCCCTGAGCCGAGAGTGCTGCCCCCCTGAGCCGAGAGTGCTGTCCCGAGCCGAGAGTGCTGTCCCCCTGAGCTGAGAGTGCTGTCCCCCTGAGCTGAGAGTGCTGTCCCCCTGAGCCGAGAGTGCTGTCCCCCTGAGCCGAGAGTGCTGTCCCCCTGTGCCGAGAGTTCTGTCCCCCTGTGCCGAGAGTTCTGTCCCCCTGTGCCGAGAGTTCTGTCCCCCTGTGCCGAGAGTGCTGTCCCGAGCCGAGAGTGCTGTCCCCCTGAGCCGAGAGTGCTGTCCCCCTGAGCCGAGAGTGCTGTCCCGAGCCGAGAGTGCTGTCCCCCTGTGCCGAGAGTGCTGTCCCCCTGTGCCGAGAGTTCTGTCCCCCTGTGCCGAGAGTGCTGTCCCCCGAGCCGAGAGTGCTGTCCCCCTGTGCCGAGAGTGCTGTCCCCCTGAGCCGAGAGTGCTGTCCCCCTGTGCCGAGAGTGCTGTCCCGAGCCGAGAGTGCTGTCCCCCTGTGCCGAGAGTGCTGTCCCGAGCCGAGAGTTCTGTCCCCCTGAGCCGAGAGTGCTGTCCCGAGCCGAGAGTGCTGTCCCGAGCTGAGAGTGCTGTCCCCCTGAGCCGAGAGTGCTGTCCCCCTGAGCCGAGAGTGCTGTCCCGAGCCGAGAGTGCTGTCCCGAGCTGAGAGTGCTGTCCCCCTGAGCCGAGAGTGCTGTCCCGAGCCGAGAGTGCTGTCCCGAGCCGAGAGTGCTGTCCCCCTGAGCCGAGAGTGCTGTCCCCCTGAGCCGAGAGTGCTGTCCCCCTGAGCCGAGAGTGCTGTCCCGAGCCGAGAGTGCTGTCCCGAGCCGAGAGTGCTGTCCCCCTGAGCCGAGAGTGCTGTCCCGAGCCGAGAGTGCTGTCCCCCTGAGCCGAGAGTGCTGTCCCCCTGTGCCGAGAGTGCTGTCCCCCTGAGCCGAGAGTGCTGTCCCCCTGTGCCGAGAGTGCTGTCCCCCTGTGCCGAGAGTGCTGTCCCCCTGTGCCGAGAGTGCTGTCCCGAGCCGAGAGTGCTGTCCCCCTGAGCTGAGAGTGCTGTCCCGAGCCGAGAGTGCTGTCCCGAGCCGAGAGTGCTGTCCCCCTGAGCCGAGAGTGCTGTCCCCCTGAGCCGAGAGTGCTGTCCCCCTGTGCCGAGAGTGCTGTCCCCCTGTGCCGAGAGTGCTGTCCCCCTGAGCTGAGAGTGCTGTCCCGAGCCGAGAGTGCTGTCCCGAGCCGAGAGTGCTGTCCCGAGCCGAGAGTGCTGTCCCCCTGAGCCGAGAGTGCTGTCCCCCTGAGCCGAGAGTGCTGTCCCCCTGTGCCGAGAGTGCTGTCCCGAGCCGAGAGTGCTGTCCCCCTGTGCCGAGAGTGCTGTCCCCCTGAGCCGAGAGTGCTGTCCCGAGCCGAGAGTGCTGTCCCGAGCCGAGAGTGCTGTCCCGAGCCGAGAGTGCTGTCCCCCTGTGCCGAGAGTGCTGTCCCGAGCCGAGAGTGCTGTCCCGAGCCGAGAGTGCTGTCCCGAGCCGAGAGTGCTGTCCCGAGCCGAGAGTGCTGTCCCCCTGAGCCGAGAGTGCTGTCCCGAGCCGAGAGTGCTGTCCCGAGCCGAGAGTGCTGTCCCCCTGAGCCGAGAGTGCTGTCCCGAGCCGAGAGTGCTGTCCCGAGCCGAGAGTGCTGTCCCGAGCCGAGAGTGCTGTCCCGAGCCGAGAGTGCTGTCCCCCTGAGCCGAGAGTGCTGTCCCGAGCCGAGAGTGCTGTCCCGAGCCGAGAGTGCTGTCCCCCTGAGCCGAGAGTGCTGTCCCGAGCCGAGAGTGCTGTCCCGAGCCGAGAGTGCTGTCCCGAGCCGAGAGTGCTGTCCCGAGCCGAGAGTGCTGTCCCGAGCCGAGAGTGCTGTCCCGAGCCGAGAGTGCTGTCCCCCTGAGCCGAGAGTGCTGTCCCGAGCCGAGAGTGCTGTCCCGAGCCGAGAGTGCTGTCCCCCTGAGCCGAGAGCGCTGTCCCGAGCCGAGAGTGCTGTCCCCCTGTGCCGAGAGTGCTGTCCCGAGCCGAGAGTGCTGTCCCCTGAGCCGCGGCTGGGTTGGTGCTGACATTTTAGCATTTTCTCTCTCTCTTTGGTCCGTTTTTGGTGTGTGTGGCTCGCACTATGTTCATGTTGGTTAAAGATGGTGGTCACACAATTACATCATTACTGGCGATTCATCAACAATTAATGACTAGCTTTTATTTTTCATTTCCTTTTAGAAGCTATTAAGGATTCTGCTTCCCCCAGTTTCTGGTAGGACACTCCATCTCCTAACAACCCTCCGTGCAAAAACCATTCTGGCCTCTCCCTTTCTTCTAATGGTGATGACCTTAAATTGGCCACTGTCTCAGGCTGAACCAGACTGTTCACAATCTCGGCGTTGTATTAGACCCTGAGCTGAGCTTCTGACCCCATACCCGCTCCGTCACCAAGGCCGCCTACTTCCACCTCCGTAACATCGCCCGTCTCTGCCCCTGCCTCAGCTCATCTGCTGCTGAAACCCTCATCCGTGCCTTTGTCACCTCCCGACTCGACTATTCCAATGCTCTCCTGGCCGGCCTCCCATCTTCCACCCTCTATACACTTAAGCTCATCCAAAACTCTGCTGCCCGTATCCTAACTCGCACCAAGTCCCGTTCACCCATCACCCCCTGTGCTCGCTGACCTACATTGGCTCCCGGTCCAGGAATGCCTCGATTTTAAAATTTTCATCCTCATGTTCAAATCCCTCCATGGCCCTCGCCCCCTCCCTATCTCTGTAACCTCCTCCGGCCCTACAACCCTCTGAGATCTCTGCGTTCCTCTAATTCTGGCCTCTTGTAAATTCCCACTCCCTTCAACCCACCATTGGCGGCCGTGCCTTCAGCCGCCTGGGCCCTAAGCTCTGGAATTCCCTCCCTAAACCTCTCCGCCTCTCTCTCCTCCTTTAAGACGCTCCTTAAAACCTACCTCTTTGACCAAGCTTTTGGTCACCTGTCCTAATATCTCCTTATGTGGCTCGGTGTCAAATTTTGTCTGATAATCGCTCCTGTGAAGCGCCTTGGGATGTTTTACTACGTTAAAGGTGCTATATAAATGCAAGTTGTTGTAGTTACCGACTCACAAACCAGTGGAAATAGATTTTCCCAATTGAAACCCCTCAGAATTCTGATCACCTCTATCTCTGCTCAACCTTCTCTGTTCTAATGGAAGGAGCTTCCACTCTGGTCCCATGACTAAAGCTCTGATTAATGGTATCACATTAGTGAGGGTCTTCTGCACACACCCCTTTGACATCCTTCCCAGTGAAAGGTGCCTAGACCTGGACACCATGTTCCAATTGCCAATGAGGTTGCCCCTCTCCATTGACCCAAACCACTGGGACGTGTGGAGCCAATAACATTGCACTGACCCTTCACCCTTCTGGCGTTCACCTTCTCATTTTCCTTCATTGGCTGAAGCCCTCATTCGCAGCCCCGCCTCTCGTTATTCATAGTATCGTAGTAGGTACAGCACAGAAGGAGGCCATTCGGCCCATCGTGCCTGTGCCGGCTCTTTGAAAGAGCTATCCAATTAATCCCAGTCCCCCCTGCTCTTTCCCCAGAGCCCTGAAAATATTTCCCCTTCAAGTATTTATCCAATTCCCTTTTGAAAGGAAGTGCATCCCCGATCATCACAACTCGCCACGTAAAAAAATGTTTCCTCATGTCACCTCGGGCTCTTTTGCCGATCACCTTAAATCCGTGTCCTCTGGTTACCGACCCTTCTGCCACTGGAAACAGTTTCTCCTTATTTACTCTGTCAAAACTGTTCATGATTTTGAACCCCTCGATTAAATCTCCCCTTGACCTTCTCTGCTGTAAGGAGACGGTCCCCGGTTTCTCCACCTGCAAACTTTGAAATTCTACCAAAGCCCCGCTTCCCAATCCAAATATCTCCCTTAGTTCATTCCTCGACTCCATTGGTCAAAAACCATTGGTTTCTTGCCTCTATTCATTCATTGGTTGACCTTGTTGTCAAGTCAAACACCTTGCGCTTTTTTTTTGACGTTCTCTGATTGGGTAACAGACAATAAGTTTTTCTCTTTCACAATTGGACAGTTGTCTTGCCAATGAATGATCCTGATTGCTGTGATTGGCTGGGCTGGGATCTACCTCACCTCCATTGGATTCTGGCCAAAGTGACTCTCTTCCTCTGATTGGCCAAGTGGGTGGGTCAAGTGGTCTGCCCGCCCATCCCCGAGGTCCCGCTGTCCCGATTGGTCCAATTTCCCGTCAATCATTTTCTGGGCGCCTGAGCCTTGCATTTCTTGGGATCTGATTGGCCAATGTGTTTTGCCAATCCGTCTCCTAAATGGCCTCAAGTCCTGTCAATCAGCCGATTGTCCCGCCTCCTCCGCACAGCCGAGCTCTGAGTGGCCAACAATGGCCAGGCCACTAGCCAGTGAGTGGCCCCCGGCGTCGGCTGTGATTGGTAGGCCTGGCTGTCACTCAGGGCCGGAGCCCCGCCCCGCCCCAGGTTTCCGCCGCCGATACAGTGTATCCGCAGAGAGTTACAGTGTATCGGCGGGTAGTTACAGTATCGCCGGGGGAGAGGGAAGTCCGCTGGAGGGGGAAATGGCGACGGGAGATGAGCCCCAGCCCTCGGGCACAACGGTGGCCAACCTGACCCGCAGCCTGGAGAAGGCGCTGGACGAGGCGGTGAGCAGCGGCATCCTCAACCTCAGCAACAGGAAACTGCGAGAGTTCCCCCGAGCCGCCAGGAACCACGACTTGTCCGATGTGACTCAGGCTGGTGAGTGAGTTGGAGCAGGAACCTGTGGCCGGGGATCCCCTTGGGTTGGAGCAGGGCTGGCATCTGGGGTGGGCAAGGGTGGGCAAAGGGGGTTTCTCACTGTGCTCAACTCCACTCGACTGACCATGTCCTGCTTGGACCACAGCTGCTCACTCCACATCACTGGTAAAGTTTGTGGAGTGTTGGGTTGGGAGCCTTTGGACAGCTCCTCTTACCCAGGCTGGCCTTGGACTTATTGTCCACCTTCCGCCCTCTGTAAACTTCAGCTCATCCAAAACTCTGCTGCCCCGTCTCCCAACTCGCACCGAGTCCCGTTCACCCATCACCCCCTGTGCTCGCTGACCTACATTGGCTCCCGGTCCGGGAACGCCTCGATTTCAAAATTCTCCATCCTTGTTTACAAATCCCTCCATGGCCCTCGCCCCCCTCCCTATCTCTGTAACCTCCTCCAGCCCCTACAACCCTCCGAGATCTCTGCGCTCCTCCAATTCTGGCCTCTTGTCCATCCCCGATTTCCATCGCTCCACCATTGGCGGCCGTGCCTTCAGCTGCCTCGGCCCTAAGCTCTGGAATTCCCTCCCTAAACCTCTCCGCCTCTCTCTCCTCCTTTAAGACGCTCCTTAAAACCTACCTCTTTGACCGAGCTTTTGGTCACCTGTCCTAATATCTCCTTATGTGGCTCGGTGTCAAATTTTGTCTGATAATCACTCCTGTGAAGCGCCTTGGGACGTTTTATTACGTTAAAGGCGCTATATAAATGCAGGTTGTTATGTAGTGCCTGTTGAGCTGTGGCACTGCGTTGCTACTGTCTCAATCCAAGCAATTGCGACTCATCCCCAACCCTTGGGGGCGGAGCTCAGGATTATCCCACAGTATCAGGAGGAACGTGTTGTGGGAATGGTCCCATGGGTGGGGATTGAATCCTGCCTATCGAAAATCTTCAGCCCAACCACAGGGAAACTCTTGAGTGGCTGAATTCTTCCATCCTCCAAAAATGGGATCTATCAGCGAGGATGGTACGGGGGAGGTGACCTATGCTTTGAGTTGAGCTGATGGACCTTGGAGGCCCTCACCAATGTTACGGGGAGGGGATAGCGAGTGGGAATAGCTGTGATAGAGTCGCACAGAGCCTGCATGCTGCTGTTGTGATCTGGAGGCGTCCTGTAATGGTTTGGTTTTTGCTTGTGGAGTGTTTGGAATCGTGAGATCTGTTAATTGATGTTTGGCAAAATTAGATTGAATCCCAACTCCTTGGAATGTTTTTCCTGTATTCACAACTGTGACTATTTCCCCCCCCCCCCCCGGGCCAAATTCATATCCTCATATACTTTCCCTCTGAGTCAGAAGATCCTGGGTTCAAGCCCCAATCCAGAGACTTGAGCCCGTAATCCAGGCTGACACTCCCAGTGCCAGTACTGAGGGAGCGCCGCACTGTCGGAGGGTCAGTACTGAGGGAGCGCCGCACTGTCGGAGGGTCAGTACTGAGGGAGCGCCGCACTGTCGGAGGGTCAGTGCTGAGGGAGCGCCGCACTGTCGGAGGGTCAGTGCTGAGGGAGCGTCGGAGGGTAGGGAGCGCCGCGCTGCCGGAGGGTCGGTAGCGAGGGAGCGCCGCGCTGCCGGAGGGTCAGTAGCGAGGGAGCGCCGCGCTGCCGGAGGGTCAGTACTGAGGGAGCGCCGCGCTGCCGGAGGGTCGGTGCTGAGGGAGCGCCGCACTGCCGGAGGGTCGGTGCTGAGGGAGCGCCGCACTGCCGGAGGGGCCGTCTTTTGGATGAGACATTAAACCGAAGCCCCGTCTGCCCTCTCAGGTGGATGTAAAAGATCCCACGGCCACTATGCGAGGAACAGCAGGGGGAGTTCTCCCCAGTGTCTCCTGGGCCAATATTTATCCCTCAACCAACATCAGTAAAACAGATTATCTGGTCATTATCACATTGCTGTTTGTGGGATCTTGCTGTGTACAAATTGGCTGCTGCTTTTCTTACATTTTCCACAATGACCATGCTTCAGAAGTACTTCATTGTCTGTAAAGCACTTTGGGACGTCCTGAGGTGGTGAAAGGGGCTGGAGAGATGGGAGGTCTTTCTGTTCCAAGGTATAGAGTGTTTAATGCTTAAAGGGCATTGTGGGTAAACCTGAACCCCCTCCCCCCCCTCCCCCCCCTCCCCTTAATACAAAACTGACTCTCTGGGCATCCCTGGAAGGAATGGGGGAGACACGGATTGGGGAGATGAGGCCAGTGGCCCTCACGGTGGTGACACCATCTGTACCAGGTTTGTACTGAAATCCCAGTGTGGGGGCGGGGGGCCAACTGCAGCTGCTGCGATGCCTCAGCTGGGGAGCGGACGGCAGATGCTGGGAGTGGAGTCGGGGGGGAAAAAAAATCACAGCACAGCTGGGACAGCGCAGTCTTACCCAGAGCAACAGGGGAGCAGAGCAAAGTGTATGTGACTGACAGCAGGACCTGCTGACTGAAGGGCCCCAGACTAGCCCAGGATGAGCACAGTGCCTCTGGGAGCTGGGTTCCAATCGATGCTGTGACGCTCTCTCCCGTCCCACGCTCTCTGCAGTTGGGTAATGTCTGAGGTTAAATGATCCTGAGGCAGATTAAACAGAGATCCGACTGAGCCGTGCTGTACCTGCCTCGGGAGTGTTTGATGGGACGGTGTAGAGGGAGCTTTACTCTGTATCTAACCCATGCTGTACCTGCCCTGGGAGTGTTTGATGGGACAGTGTAGAGGGAGCGTTACTCTGTATCTAACCCTGTACCTGCCCTGGGAGTGTTTGATGGGACGGTGTAGAGGGAGCTTTACTCTGTATCTAACCCTGTACCTGCCCTGGGAGTGTTTGATGGGACAGTGTAGAGGGAGCGTTACTCTGTATCTAACCCTGTACCTGCCCTGGGAGTGTTTGATGGGACAGTGTAGAGGGAGCGTTACTCTGTATCTAACCCTGTACCTGCCCTGGGAGTGTTTGATGGGACAGTGTAGAGGGAGCGTTACTCTGTATCTAACCCTGTACCTGCCCTGGGAGTGTTTGATGGGACAGTGTAGAGGGAGCGTTACTCTGTATCTAACCCTGTACCTGCCCTGGGAGTGTTTGATGGGACAGTGTAGAGGGAGCTTTACTCTGTATCTAACCCGTGCTGTACCTGCCCTGGGAGTGTTTGATGGGACAGTGTAGAGGGAGCTTTACTCTGTATCTAACCCGCGCTGTACCTGCCCTGGGAGTGTTTGATGGGACAGTGTAGAGGGAGCTTTACTCTGTATCTAACCCTGTACCTGCCCTGGGAGTGTTTGATGGGACAGTGTAGAGGGAGCGTTACTCTGTATCTAACCCTGTACCTGCCCTGGGAGTGTTTGATGGGACAGTGTAGAGGGAGCTTTACTCTGTATCTAACCCGTGCTGTACCTGCCCTGGGAGTGTTTGATGGGACAGTGTAGAGGGAGCTTTACTCTGTATCTAACCCTGTACCTGCCCTGGGAGTGTTTGAGGGGACAGTGTAGAGGGAGCGTTACTCTGTATCTAACCCTGTACCTGCCCTGGGAGTGTTTGATGGGACAGTGTAGAGGGAGCTTTACTCTGTATCTAACCCGTGCTGTACCTGACTTGGGGGGCTTGTCGGGGGCTGGGGAAGTAGGGGCGTGCCCAGTGACTGCTTTGCTCGAAAAACTTAAAAACTATTCAGTAAGCTCCTCCCCTTTTACAAAGAACCATCCTGCCAACTTCTCCCCGCCTCTCTGTGACCCTTGACCTCACCACCACCCCCCCTCTTGGTGTCCCTGAACCTCTTCCGATTGCCCTTTGACCCCATTTACCCCGCCCTTACCTGGTCATTGATTCCACAACCTGAGCGATTTGTATCCTTCATTATCTTTAAAACCTCACTTGGATCACCTCAAACCTTGCAATTCCTTGAAAAATTTGGGACGTGGGCATTGCTGACGAGGCCGACATTTATCACCCCTCCCTGATTTGCTCGGCCACTTAAGAGTCAACTCCGTTGGTGTGGGACTGGAGAAACATCTCGGCCCAGAGGGGGTGAGGACGGCAGGTTTCCTTCCCCAAAGGGCATTAGCTGGGTTTTTACGACAATCCCACAGTTTCATTGTAATGTTTACTGAGAGCATCTTGTGATTGCCGCCTTCGTTTTGTTCTTAAAGTAAATTCAAATTCTCAAACAGCGATGGTGGGATTTAATCTCTCGTTCTCAGGATTATTAACAGAATCGCTACACGACCGGACCCCACTTTTAAACAAGCAGCCCCCCCACCCCCGTCGACGAGGGGGGAGGGGATTACCAGGAAACAGATTCTGCCCCACTCAACTTTTATTGATTGTCCATGTCCCCCTCTCTGTCTCTCTCTCTCTGTCTCTCTCTCTCTGTCTCTCTCTCTCTGTCTCTCTCTCTCTCTCTGTCTCTCTCTCTCTGTCTCTCTCTCTCTCTCTCTCTGTCTGTCTCTGTCTCTCTCTCTCTCTCTGTCTCTCTGTCTGTCTCTGTCTCTCTCTCTCTCTCTGTCTCTGTCTCTCTCTGTCTCTCTCTCTCTCTCTGTCTCTCTCTCTCTCTCTGTCTCTCTCTCTCTCCTCCGAATCCCAGAAAGTGTGTTACCAAAGCAGATTTCTGGCCCAGTCTGCACTGGGAGTTGAGACTGAGTGACTCCCACACGGAGACTGGGTCTCGAGCTGTGTCTTTCCAGCCAAAGTTGATTATCAGTAATCTAGTGCGCTGTCTCTCTGTCTCTCGCTCTCTCTGTCTGTCTCGCCTGTCTCTCGCGCTCTCGCTCTCTGTCTCTCGCGCTCTCGCTCTCTGTCTCTCGCGCTCTCGCTCTCTGTCTCTCGCGCTCTCGCTCTCTGTCTCTCGCGCTCTCGCTCTCTGTCTCTCGCGCTCTGTCTCTCGCGCTCTGTCTCTCGCGCTCTCGCTCTCTGTCTCTCGCGCTCTGTCTCTCGCGCTCTGTCTCTCGCGCTCTCGCTCTCTGTCTCTCGCGCTCTCGCTCTCTGTCTCTCGCGCTCTCGCTCTCTGTCTCTCGCGCTCTCGCTCTCTGTCTCTCGCGCTCTCGCTCTCTGTCTCTCGCGCTCTCGCTCTCTGTCTCTCGCGCTCTCGCTCTCTGTCTCTCGCGCTCTCGCTCTCTGTCTCTCGCGCTCTCTCTCTCTGTCAGTGTCTCTCACTCGCTCTCTCACTCGCTCTCTCACTCGCTCTCTCACTCGCTCTCTCTCGCGCTCTCTCTCGCGCTCTCTCTCGCGCTCTCTCTCGCGCTCTCTCTCGCGCTCTCTCTCTCTGTCTGTCTCGCGCGCTCTCACTCGTGGTCTCTCACTCTCCGTCTCGCCCGCGCGCGCTCTCTTTCTCTCTCTCTCTCCCCGTCTCGCGCTCGCTCTCCCCGTCTCGCGCTCGCTCTCCCCGTCTCGCGCTCGCTCTCCCCGTCTCGCGCTCGCTCTCCCCGTCTCGCGCTCGCTCTCCCCGTCTCGCGCTCGCTCTCCCCGTCTCGCGCTCGCTCTCCCCGTCTCTGTCTCGCGCTCTCTCTCTCTGTCTCTGTCTCGCGCTCTCTCTCTCTGTCTCTGTCTCGCGCTCTCTCTCTCTCTGTCTCTGTCTCGCGCGCGCTCTCTCTCTCTGTCTCTGTCTCGCGCTCTCTCTCTCTGTCTCTGTCTCGCGCTCTCTCTGTCTCTGTCTCGCGCTCTCTCCCTCTCTCTCTGTCTCGCGCTCTCTCTCTCTGTCTCGCGCTCTGTCTCGCGCTCTCTCTCTCTCTGTCTCGCGCTCTCTCTCTCTCTCTGTCTCGCGCTCTCTCTCTCTGTCTCGCGCTCTCTCTCTCTGTCTCGCGCTCTCTCTCTCTGTCTCGCGCTCTCTCTCTCTGTCTCGCGCTCTCTCTCTCTGTCTCGCGCTCTCTCTCTCTGTCTCGCGCTCTCTCTCTGTCTCGCGCTCTCTCTGTCTCGCGCTCTCTCTCTGTCTCGCGCTCTCTCTCTGTCTCGCGCGCTCTCTCTGTCTCGCGCTCTCTCTCTGTCTCGCGCTCTCTCTCTCTGTCTCGCGCTCTCTCTCTCTGTCTCGCGCTCTCTCTCTCTGTCTCGCGCTCTCTCTCTCTGTCTCGCGCTCTCTCTCTCTGTCTCGCGCTCTCTCTGTCTCGCGCTCTCTCTGTCTCGCGCTCTCTCTGTCTCGCGCTCTCTCTGTCTCGCGCTCTCTCTGTCTCGCGCTCTCTCTGTCTCGCGCTCTCTTCTGTCTCCGCGCTCTCTCTGTCTCGCGCCTCATCTCTGTCTCGCGCTCTCTCTGTCTCGCGCTCTCTCTGTCTCGCGCCTCTCTCTGTCTCGCCCGCTCTCTCTGTCTCGCGCTCTCTCTGTCTCGCGCTCTCTCTCTCTGTCTCGCGCTCTCTCTGTCTCGCGCTCTCTCTGTCTCGCGCTCTCTCTGTCTCGCGCTCTCTCTGTCTCGCGCTCTCTCTGTCTCGCGCTCTCTCTGTCTCGCGCTCTCTCTGTCTCGCGCTCTCTCTGTCTCGCGCTCTCTCTGTCTCGCGCTCTCTCTGTCTCGCGCTCTCTCTGTCTCGCGCTCTCTCTGTCTCGCGCTCTCTCTGTCCTCGCGCTCTCTCTGTCTCGCGCTCTCTCTGTCTCGCGCTCTCTCTGTCTCGCGCTCTCTCTGTCTCGCGCTCTCTCTGTCTCGCGCTCTCTCTGTCTCGCGCTCTCTCTGTCTCGCGCTCTCTCTGTCTCGCGCTCTCTCTGTCTCGCGCTCTCTCTGTCTCGCGCTCTCTCTGTCTCGCGCTCTCTCTGTCTCGCGCTCTCTCTGTCTCGCGCTCTCTCTGTCTCCGCGCTCTCTCTGTCTCGCGCTCTCTCTGTCTCGCGCTCTCTCTGTCTCGCGCTCTCTCTGTCTCGCGCTCTCTCTCTGTCTCGCTCTCTCTCTCTGTCTCGCGCTCTCTCTCTCTGTCTCGCGCTCTCTCTCTCTGTCTCGCGCTCTCTCTCTCTCTGTCTCGCGCTCTCTCTCTCTCTCTGTCTCGCGCTCTCTCTCTCTCTGTCTCGCGCTCTCTCTCTCTCTGTCTCGCGCTCTCTCTCTCTCTGTCTCGCGCTCTCTCTCTCTCTCTGTCCCTCGCGCTCTCTCTCTCTCTCTGTCTCGCGCTCCTCTCTCTCTCTCTGTCTCGCGCTCTCTCTCTCTCTCTCTCTGTCTCGCGCTCTCTCTCTGTCTCTCTTCTCTCTCTGTCTCGCGCTCTCTCTCTCTGTCTCGCGCTCTCTCTCTCTGTCTCGCGCTCTCTCTCTCTGTCTCGCGCTCTCTCTCTCTCTGTCTCGCGCTCTCTCTCTCTCTGTCTCGCGCTCTCTCTCTCTCTGTCTCGCGCTCTCTCTCTCTCTCTGTCTCTGCTCTGCTCTCTCTCTCTCTCTCTGTCCTCGCGCTCTCTCTCTCTCTCTCTCTCTCTGTCTCGCGCTCTCTCTCTCTCTCTCTGTCTCGCGCTCTCTCTCTCTCTGTCTCGCGCTCTCTCTCTCTCTGTCTCGCGCTCTCTCTCTCTGTCTCGCGCTCTCTCTCTCTGTCTCGCGCTCTCTCTCTCTGTCTCGCGCTCTCTCTCTCTGTCTCTGTCGCTCTCTCTGTCTCTGTCGCTCTCTCTGTCTGTCTGTCTCTGTCTCGCGCGCGCTCTCTCTCTCTCTGTCTGCTGTCTCTGTCTGCCTGTCTCTGTCTGCCTGTCTCTGTCTGCCTGTCTCTGTCTGCCTGTCTCTGTCTGCCTGTCTCTGTCTGCCTGTCCTCTGTCTCGCGCGCGCTCTCTCTCTCTCTGTCTCTGTCTCGCGCGCTCTCTCTCTCTCTCTCTCTCTCTCGCGGCTCTCTCTCTCTCGCGCTCTCTCTCTCTCTCTACGCGCTCTCTCTCTCTCGCGCTCTCTCTCTCTCGCGCTCTCTCTCTCAGCGCTCTCTCTCTCCGCGCTCTCTCTCTCGTCGCGCTCTCTCTCTCGCGCTCTCTCTCTCGCGCTCTCTCTCTCTCTCGCTCTCGCTCTCTCTCTCTCGCGCTCTCCCTCTCTCGCGCTCTCCCTCTCTCGCGCTCTCTCCCTCTCTCGCGGCTCTCCCTCTCTCGCGCTCTCCCTCTCTCGCGCTCTCTCTCTCTCGCGCTCTCTCTCTCTCTCGCGCTCTCTCTCTCTCGCGCTCTCTCTCTCTCGCGCTCTCTCTCTCGCGCTCTCTTTCGCGCCGCTCTCTCTCGCGCTCTTCTCTCGCGCTCTCTCTCGCGCTCTCTCTCGCGCTCTCTCTCGCG
>NC_090359.1:28808733-28831233 GCF_035084215.1 Heptranchias perlo | reverse complement strand
TCGCGCTCTCGCTCTCTCTCGCGCTCTCGCTCTCTCTCGCGCCCCTCGCCTCTCTCTCGCGCTCTCGCTCGCTCTCTCTCTCTCGCGCTCGCTCTCTCTCTCTCTCGCGCTCGCTCTCTCTCTCTCGCGCTCGCTCTCTCTCTCTCGCGCATCAGGCCGCTCCTCTCTCTCGCGCTCGCGCTCTCTCTCTCGCGGCTCGCGCTCTCTCTCTCGCGCTCGCTCTCTCTCTCTCGCGCTCGCTCTCTCTCTCTCGCGCTCGCTCTCTCTCTCTCGCGCTCGCTCTCTCTCTCTCGCGCATCGCTCTCTCTCTCTCGCGCTCGCTCTCTCTCTCTCGCGCTCGCTCTCTCTCTCTCGGCGCTCGCTCTCTCTCTCTCGCGCTCGCTCTCTCTCTCTCGCGCTCTCTCTCGCGCTCTCTCTCTGCGCTCTCTCTCGCGCTCTCTCTCGCGCTCTCTCTCGCGCTCGCGCTCTCTCTCGCGCTCGCGCTCCTCCTCCTCGCGGCTCGCGCTCATCTCTCTCGCCTCGCGCTCTCCTTCTCGCGCTCGCTCGCTCTCTCTCGCTCTCTCTCTCGCGCTCTCGCTCTCCTCTCGCTCTCTCTCGCTCTCTCTCGCTCTCTCTCGCGCTCGCCTCTCCTCTCGCTCTCTCTCGCTCTCGCTCTCGCTCGCTCTCGCTCTCTCGCTCTCGCTCTCGCTCTCTCTCGCGCGCTCTCTCTCTCTCGCGCTCTCGCTCTCGCTCTCTCTCGCGCTCTCGCTCTCGCTCTCGCTCTCGCTCTCTCTCGCGCTCTCGCTCTCTCGCGCTCTCGCTCTCGCTCTCGCTCTCGCTCTCGCTCTCGCTCTCTCTCGCGCACTCTCGCTCTCTCTCGCGCTCTCGCTCTCTCTCGCGCTCTCGCTCTCTCTCGCGCTCTCGCTCTCTCTCGCGCTCTCACTCTCTCTCGCGCTCTCGCTCTCTCTCGCGCTCGCTCTCTCTCTCTCTCTCTCTCTCTCTCGCGCTCTCTCTCTCTCGCTCTCTCTCTCTCGCGCTCTCGCTCTCTGCTCTCGCTCTCTCTCTCTCGCTCTCTCTCTCGCTCTCTCTCTCGCTCTCTCTCTCTCTCGCTCGCGCGCGCTCGCTCGCGCTCTCTCGCTCTCGCTCTCGCGCTCTCTCTCGCGCTCTCGCTCTCTCGCTCGCTCTCTCTCAGCGCTCTCTCTCTCGCGCTCTCTCTCGCGCTCTCTCTCGCGCTCGTCTCTCGCGCTCTCTCTCTCGCTCGCTCTCGCGCTCTCTCTCGCGCTCTCTCTCTCGCTCGCTCTCGCGCTCTCTCTCGCGCTCTCTCTCGCGCTCTCTCTCGCGCTCTCGCCTCCTCTCTCTCGCGCTCTCGCCTCTCTCTCTCTCTCTCTCTCGCTCTCGCTCCTCTCTTGTCGCTCTCGCTCTCTCTCTCTCGCTCTCTCTCTCGCTCTCTCTCGCGCTCTCGCTCTCTCTCTCTCTCGCGCTCTCCTCTCTCGCGCTCTCGCTCTCTCTCTCGCGCTCTCGCTCTCTCTCTCGCGCTCTCGCTCTCTCTCTCGCGCTCTCGCTCTCTCTCTCGCGCTCTCGCTCTCTCTCTCGCGCTCTCGCTCTCTCTCTCGCGCTCTCGCTCTCTCTCTCGCGCTCTCGCTCTCTCTCGCGCTCTCGCTCTCTCTCTCTCGCGCTCGGCTCTCTCTCTCTCGCGCTCGCTCTCTCTCTCGGCGCGCTCGCTCTCTCTCTCTCGCGCATCGCTCTCTCTCTCGCCCCCAGCGCTCTCTCTCTCTCGCGCTCGCTCTCTCTCTCTCGCGCTCGCTCTCTCTCTCTCGCGCTCGCTCTCTCTCTCTCGCGCTCGCTCTCTCTCTCTCGCGCTCGCTCTCTCTCTCTCGCGCTCGCTCTCTCTCTCTCGCGCTCGCTCTCTCTCTCTCGCGCTCGCGCTTGCTCTCTCTCGCGCTCGCTCTCGCTCTCTCTCGGCTCGCTCTCTCTCTCTCGCGCTCGCTCTCTCTCTCGCGCTCGCTCTCGCGCTCGCTCGCGCTCGCGCTCGTCTCTCTCGCGCTCGCTCTCTCTCTCTCTCGCGCTCGCTCTCTCTCTCTCGCGCTCGCTCTCTCTCTCTCGCGCTCGCTCTCTCTCTCTCGCGCTCGCTCTCTCTCTCGCGCTCGCTCTCTCTCTCGCGCTCGCTCTCGCGCTCTCGCTCTCTCTCGCGCTCTCGCTCTCTCTCGCGCTCTCGCTCTCTCTCGCGCTCTCGCTCTCTCTCGCGCTCTCGCTCTCTCTCGCGCTCGCGCTCGCGCTCTCTCGCCGCTCTCGCGCTCGCTCGCTCTCTCTCGCGCTCTCGCTCTCTCTCGCGCTCTCGCTCTCTCTCGCGCTCGCTCTCTCTCTCTCTCGCTCTCGCTCTCTCTCGCTCTCGCTCTCGCTCGCTCGCGCATCGCTCGCGCTCGCTCTCGCGCTCTCTCTCTCGCGCTCTCTCTCTCGCGCTCACGCTCGCTCGCTCGCTCGTCGCTCTCGCGCCTCAGCTCTCTCGCGCTCATCTCTCGCGCTCTCTCTCGCGCTCTCTCTCGCGCTCTCTCTCGCGCTCTCGCTCTCTCTCTCGCTCTCTCGCGCTCGCTCTCTCTCGCGCTCGCTCTCTCGCTCTCTCTCGCGCTCTCGCTCTCTCTCGCGCTCTCGCTCTCTCTCGCGCCCTCGCTCTCTCTCGCGCTCTCGCTCGCTCTCTCTCTCTCGCGCTCGCTCTCCTCTCTCTCGCGCTCGCTCTCTCTCTCTCGCGCTCGCGCTCTCTCTCTCGCGCTCGCTCTCTCTCTCTCGCGCTCGCTCTCATCTCTCTCGCGCCTCGCTCTCTCTCTCTCGCGCTCGCTCTCTCTCTCTCGCGCTCGCTCTCTCTCTCTCGCGCTCGCTCTCTCTCTCTCGCGCTCGGCTCTCTCTCTCTCGCGCTCAGCTCGCTCTCTCTCCGCCCGCTCCGCTCGCTCTCTCTCGCGCTCGCTCGCTCTCTCGCGCTCGCTCGCTCTCTCTCGCGCTCGCTCGCTCTCTCTCGCGCTCTCTCTCGCGCTCGCGCTCTCTCTCGCGCTCGCGCTCTCTCTCGCGCTCGCGCGCTCTCTCTCGCGCTCTGCGCTCTCTCTCTCGCGCTCGCTCGCTCTCTCTCGCTCTCTCTCTCGCTCTCTCTCTCCTGCGCTCTCTCTCTCTCTCTCTCTCTCGCGCGCTCTCTCTCGCGCTCTCCGTGTCTCTGAGTAAGAATCAGTTATTCCTCTGTTGTCCCTGGGCACTCCCTGATTCAAGCGCTGCGCAGGCTTGGCATTGCTCTGTGCACCCTTCCTATTGGTTGCAGTGGGTGTGTGGTATTGGGCGATGGGTCCGTGCTGTGCGTGGAGTTCCTCAGGCAGCGTACCGAGGGCCTCGAGGGGACTGATTCGAGGAATGTGACTGGAGATGTTGCGCGCGCATGTCTTTATATAAAGCTCGTAGGACACTGGGTCTGGAGTGAGAGAGAATCCATGTGAGGAAAGATTACGGTTTAATCAGTAACTGCCTTGAGATACGGAAGAGCTGCAAGGGCATTTAGAGGGGAGCTCACTGTTGGCTGGGAGTTTGAAGCTGTTGTTTCCCAGTTATCACATTACTGGGACTCTGGCTCCCTCTTCCCCAGCTCCCTTCTCCCTCCCTGGGTCAGCGCCGTCCAGGGGAGCCATGCCAAACTGTGCTGAGTGGCTGAGGCCTCGGTGGATGACCGTACCGCCTGGTGTGGGACTGAGCCACACGGAGCAGGAATGTCCAGGGCCCCCCCTACAGGGCTGTGCTGCGTTAGCTGATTCCTGCTGGGTGGTGACTATTGGCCCTACAGCTGGCCTCAGTGCCCTTGGGGCAGGGAGGGTGGAAAATTAGCCGGCCGGTGCCCTCCCGCTCTGGGGGGTGGCGGGAGGGGCTCAGTCCCGCTCCGGGGGGGGGGGAGGGGGGGCTCAGTCCCGCTCCGGGGGGGGGGGAGGGGGGGCTCAGTCCCGCTCCGGGGGGGGGGAGGGGGGGCTCAGTCCCGCTCCGGGGGGGGGGGAAGGGGGGGCTCAGTCCCGCTCCGGGGGGGGGGGAGGGGGGGCTCAGTCCCGCTCCGGGGGGGGGGGAGAGGGGGGGCTCAGTCCCGCTCCGGGGGGGGGGAGGGGGGGGCTCAGTCCCGCTCTGGGCGGGGCTTTTAATCCATCAGACACTAGATTATCTGGGAGAAAATGCCGATTAAGGAGCCTCCCACTGGTTGAGCAGTAAGTGTCGAGGGACTTCGGACAGGGATGTCACAGGCTTGACCCCTGGGCTATGACCGGGCAGCATTGGTCCCCTACAATAGGTCGGAGTTGTAAAGGGTAAGAATCAACCAAAGTTCCCGGTCACTGTCCAGTGCCCCCTGCTGGAAAGCGTGAGTGTGTACGCATCGGGTTTGGTTGCGATGCTGCCCACAGTCGAATAGTCTACTGTCGCTTCTGTTGATGGAATGGCCACGTGGGTGAGGTATTACAGGGCGGCAGCAACCAAATCTCAGCAAGAGTTGCCGTCTTTTGACGGTGACCGAGGCGGGGGGGGGGGGGGGTGGCAGGCGAGCGGAAAGAGGGAGGTTTGCACTTCCCCCACCCCACCCCGCGTTGCCGGGTGCTGTATGTCACGGGGTAAGTAATCTGGTTGTTTATGCCACGAGCAGGAAGGCGCTGAGCTCGATGAGCATCAGGCAAAACCACATCCTGTGTGAAGTAGCACCGGAAATGTATGAGTGTGTTAGTAAGGCAGATAGGTGGGGCCAAGCCCGTCTCTCTCTCTCACTTGCACGCTCGTTCCTTCACGCCCTCCCGCGGCCCCGCTCGTCCGCTGCGGCGCGCCCTCCCGCGGCCCCGCTCGTCCGCTGCGGCGCGCCCTCCCGCGGCCCCGCTCGTCCGCTGCGGCGCGCCCCTCCCGCGGCCCCGCTCGTCCGCTGCGGCGCGCCCTTCCCGCGGCCCCGCTCGTCCGCTGCGGCGCACCCTCCCGCGGCCCTGCTCGTGCATCGTGGTTGAATGGTGTTTTCCTTGATTTACTTTTTGACGAATGATTTTGAACTTTCCGAGCTCTGAATTCATTTCTGTTCTTACTTTCACCACATTGTAACTGTGAATATTTTTAGTTATGAATTTTTTGATGAATTTCCAGCTTGTTTGGTTTTACAATTTCTAAGACTCAGACTGGGTAGAGTTGTGTGGTTGCAGTCACTCGGACTGAAGGTCTTTGCTGTTGAGATTCTGCCCTGTCTGGTCTCTGAGCTCCCAAACACCTAAATCAAAACACTCTCCACGTTCTGTGCCATGGAGCCGCTGGAATGGAGCAGGTTTCGGAGGCTGTGTGTGACGCGGTTTCAGTGACCGTTCATGCGTGTCTGCTTGTGGACGTGTCGCGTGTAAGTGAGCTGTGTTTAAATGCGAGGTAGAGTACAAGAAACACAAAAAGTTAGTATGCAGGTACAGCATGCAGTAAGGAAGGCGAATGGTATGTTGGCCTTTATTGCAAGGGGGTTGGAGTACAAGAGTAAGGAAGTCTTGCTGCAATTGTACAGGGCTTTAGTGAGACCACACCTGGAGAACTGTGTACAGTTTGGTCTCCTTATCTAATGAAGATATACTTGCCTTAGAGGCGGTGCAACAAAGGTTCACCAGATTGATTCCTGGGATGAGAGGGTTTTCCTATGAGGAAAGATTGAGTAGAATGGGCCGATACTCTCTGGAGTTTAGAAGAATGAGAGGTGATCTCATGGAAACATATAAGATTCTGAGGGGGCTTGACAGGGTAGATGCTGAGAGGCTGTTTCCCCAGCTGGAGAGTCTAGAACTAGTGGCATAATCTCAGGATAAGGTGTCGGCCATTTAAGACTGAGATCGAGGAGGAATTTCTCATTCAGAATCTTTGGAATTCTCTCGCCCCAGAGGGCTGTGGATGCTCAGTCATTGAGTATATTCAAGGCTGAGATCGATAGATTTTTGGACTCTGGGGGAATCAAGGGATATGGGGATCGGGCGGGAAAGTGGAGTTGAGGTCAAGGATCAGCCATGATCTGATTGAATGGGGGAGCAGGCTCGAGGGGCCGAATGGCCGACTCCTGCTCCTATTTCTTATGTTCTTAGTGAGCAAGTTCGGTTTCATTCTCCCCAGCTCTGGGTGGGTGGTTTCAGTGTGTGGTATTTAACCCCAGAGACTGAGTAGTTTCCCCTTCAATCCCCAATCTCCATCAAGTGATGGGGGTATCTCAGGCTCCTCAGCCTCGCCAAGCCCCACATCCCACTCACGGGCATCACTGCCGATTCTCGGCCGTCTGCGCACTCCATCCCTACCCTCTTCTGAATTGCGATCAAATTCTCTGCCGAATCTCAGCGAATCCAAATGAGTCAGGAACCAGAGGGCGGCTGTTGCACGAGAACCCGTACCCCCCGGCGAGGGGCGGTGCCCGCGGGGCCCGTACCCCCCGGCGAGGGGCGGTGCCCCGCGGGGCCCGTACCCCCCGGCGAGGGGCGGTGCCCGCGGGGCCCGTACCCCCCGGCGAGGGGCGGTGCCCGCGGGCCCGTACCCCCCGGCGAGGGGCGGTGCCCGCGGGGCCCGTACCCCCCGGCGAGGGGCGGTGCCCGCGGGGCCCGTACCCCCCCGGCGAGGGGCGGTGCCCGCGGGGCCCGTACCCCCCGGCGAGGGGCGGTGCCCGCGGGGCCCGTACCCCCCGGCGAAGGGCGGTGCCCGCGGGGCCCGTACCCCGGTGAGAGTCGGTGGTTTTCTCCTGCGACGAGCTGTTCAGTGAGGGGTGTAGTTGCGTCAGTCGAGCAGTGTTGGGTTCCTCTTCCTGCAGGTTCGGTGCTCTCTGTCACATCCTTCCTCATAGAACACAGCTCCCCGTATCCTATTGAAACCCGTTTACAGCAGCCCTGTGAACCCAGTGCTCCCTCGCTGCCTCGGGAAGGTTTTATGGCGTAAATCAGCTCCTGTGATTTATCTGCCTCTGTTCTGAGAGATTTGCCAGGCTGTTATTTCCAGCTAAAACGGCGATGGTGAAAAATATTCCAATATTGACGCTCTCATTGTCAGGACCCGGCCCCTCTAATTCTTCCCGTCTCCTGATGATTTCAGCATCTGCTGTGCTCATCGGAAACTCTGCTGCCCCGTATCCTAACTCGCACCAAGTCCCGTTCACCCATCACCCCCCTGTGCTCGCTGACCTACATTGTCTCCCCGGTCCGCGTTGCCTCGATTTTAAAATTCTCATCCTCGTGTTCAAATCCCTCCATGGCCCTCGCCCCCCTCCCTATCTCTGTAACCTCCTCCAGCCCCTACAACCCTCCGAGATCTCTGCGTTCCTCCAATTCTGGCCTCTTGCCCATCCCCGATTTCCATCGCTCCACCATTGGCGGCCGTGCCTTCAGCTGCCTGGGCCCTAAGCTCTGGAATTCCCTCCCTAAACCTCTCCGCCTCTCTCTCCTCCTTTAAGACGCTCCTTAAAACCTACCTCTTTGACCGAGCTTTTGGTCACCTGTCCTAATATCTACTTATGTGGCTCGGTGTCAAATTTTGTTTGATAATCGCTCCTGTGAAGCACCTTGGGACGTTTTACTATATTAAAGGCGCTATATAAATGCAGGGTGTTGTACAACGCAAATATTTACAAAGAGTTGAGGTAAAAACCGCTTGGAATGTTTGCTGAAAAATTCTTTGCACTTTTTCGCGATTGGTAGCAGGATGTACTGCTTAACCTGGTCGTAACCTAATCGTAGTACGGACCTTCAGATCCTCCAACTCCACTTAGCATTGATCGCAGAAAGCTTTTGCATCTCCCTCCTGACTGTGCGCCTGGTCTGTTGTGCTTGCAGACTGGCCTCCTGTGTGGACGGGTGTGTGTACTGGGTCTCTGCAGTAGAGCTGTACTTGTGTCATCGCAGGACTGCTGTGGACCCAGTACCTGAATGGGGTGACTGCAATCGGCAGACTTCCTGCTCGAGCAGTACCACTGACCATCGTTCTCTCAATGCTCTGAGTGGGTCGTGGATTCGCTGCCAAGTCTTAATAAGAAGTTATTGAACGGGGTAAATTCTGCACGCAGGGACACTTCAACTGGGCAGCATGCCTGCGGGAAGGAATTATATAGGGCCTCCCTCACATCTCTCAAACACCTCTGTATGCAGTGCGTCACATGGAGGTGCAGTGACTGCTGTTATGTGGGTGAAAGCAGTAGCCGCTGTGAGCCAGAAAGGTCCCAGTGACCAGTTAATATGTTTTAGTGATGATGGTTGAGGGATAAATATTGGCCAGAACACCAGAACTCCCCCTGCTCTTCTTCGTGATAGCGGCTGCAGGATCTTTTACATCCACCTGAGAGGGGCAGGCGAGTTTTAACTGAGACAATTTGACATCTCATCCCAAAGACGGCACCTCTGACAGTGCAGCACTCCCTCAGTACTGCCCGTCTAACAGTGCAGCCCTCCGACGGTGCGGCGCTCCCTCGGCACCGGCCCTCGGACGGTGCGGCGCTCCCTCGGCACCGGCCCTCCGACGGTGCGGCGCTCCCTCGGCACCGGCCCTCCGACGGTGCGGCGCTCCCTCGGCACCGGCCCTCCGACGGTGCGGCGCTCCCTCGGCACCGGCCCTCCGACGGTGCGGCGCTCCCTCGGCACCGGCCCTCCGACGGTGCGGCGCTCCCTCGGCACCGGCCCTCCGACGGTTGCGGCGCTCCCTCGGCACCGGCCCTCCGACGGTGCGGCGCTCCCCTCGGCACCGGCCCTCCGACGGTGCGGCGCTCCCTCGGCACCGGCCCTCCGACGGTGCGGCGCTCCCTCGGCACCGGCCCTCCGACGGTGCGGCGCTCCCTCGGCACCGGCCCTCCGACGGTGCGGCGCTCCCTCGGCACCGGCCCTCCGACGGTGCGGCGCTCCCTCGGCACCGGCCCTCCGACGGTGCGGCGCTCCCTCGGCACCGGCCCTCCGACGGTGCGGCGCTCCCTCGGCACCGGCCCTCCGACGGTGCGGCGCTCCCTCGGCACCGGCCCTCCGACGGTGCGGCGCTCCCTCGGCACCGGCCCTCTGGGAGTGTCGGCCTGTATTTTGTGCTCAAGTCTCTGGAGTGGGACTTGAACCCACGACCTTCTGACTCAGAGGGAGCGAGCTCCCCACCGAGCCCCGGGGAAGGTTAAACATTGTCTCAGTGGCCAAAACAAGCCGACTATTTTACTTGTGAGGGTGTCTCACCCTTGCCCGTGAACCCTGAACCTTCACCCCGGGGGGGGGGGTGGTGAAGTCTGAAGTTTCGGCCTAGCTGCGACCTAACTTGGCACCGCCAGCGAAGGGGATCTGTGCCCCTCCACACAGACTGGGCCCCCGGCCGGCCTGAGGATTCCACCGTGAGCAATCCTTCCCTCTGGACTGCGGTCAGCTGCTGGCATTTTTCCGTCAGCCTCCAAGAGAACTCATGTGCATTGGCTTCACAAATAGAGGCCTAGAGTACAAAAAGCAAGGAAGTTATACTAAACCTTATAAATCACTGGTTGGGCCCTCAGCTGGAGAATTGTGTCCAATTCTGGCACCGCACTTTAGGAAGGATGTCAAGGCCTTGGAGAGGGTGTGGAGGAGATTTACCAGGATGGTCCCAGGGATGAGGGACTTCAGTTATGTGGAGAGACTGGAGAAGCTGGGATTGTTCTCCTCAGAGCAGAGAAGGTTAAGGGGAGATTTAATCGAGGTGTTCAAAATCATGAGGGGTTTTGAGAGAGTAAATAAGGAGAAACTGTTTCCAGTGGCAGGAGGGTCGGTACCCAGAGGACACAGATTTAAGGGAATTGGCAAAAGAACCAGAGGGGAGATGAGGAGAATTTTTTTTACGCAGCGAGTTGTGATGATCTGGAATGCGCTGCCTGAAAGGGCGGTGGAAGCAGATTCAATAATAACTTTCAAAAAGGGAATTGGATAAATAGTCAAAGGGAAAAATTTACAGGGCTACGGGGAAAGAGCAGGGGAGTGGGACTAATTGGATAGATCTTTCAAAGGGACAGCACAGGCACGATGGTTAAATCTCATGGGATCCAAGGTGAGGTAGCCAATTGGATACAAATTTGGATTGACGACAGAAGACAGAGGGTGGTTGTAGAGGGTTGTTTTTCAGACTGGAGGCCTGTGACCAGCGGTGTGCCTCAGGGATCGGTGCTGGGTCCGCTGTTATTTGTTATTTATATTAATGATTTGGATGAGAATTTAGGAGGCATGGTTAGTAAGTTTGCAGATGACACCAAGATTGGTGGCATTGTGGACAGTGAAGAAGGTTATCTAGGATTGCAACGGGATCTTGATAAATTGGGCCAGTGGGCCGATGAATGGCAGATGGAGTTTAATTTAGATAAATGTGAGGTGATGCATTTTGGTAGATCGAATCGGGCCAGGACCTACTCCGTTAATGGTAGGGCGTTGGGGAGAGTTATAGAACAAAGAGATCTAGGAGTACAGGTTCATAGCTCCTTGAAAGTGGAGTCACAGGTGGATAGGGTGGTGAAGAAGGCATTCGGCATGCTTGGTTTCATTGGTCAGAACATTGAATACAGGAGTTGGGATGTCTTGTTGAAGTTGTACAGGACATTAGTAAGGCCACACTTGGAATACTGTGTACAGTTCTGGTCACCCTATTATAGAAAGGATATTATTAAACTAGAAAGAGTGCAGAAAAGATTTACTAGGATGCTACCGGGACTTGATGGTTTGACTTATAGGGAGAGGTTGGATAGACTACCTGGAGAGTAGGAGGTTTAGGGGTGATCTTATAGAAGTCTATAAAATAATGAGGGGCATAGATAAGGTAGATAGTCAAAATCTTTTCCCAAAGGTAGGGGAGTCTATAACGAGGGGACATAGATTTAAGGTGAGAGGGGAGAGATACAAAAGGGTCCAGAGGGGCAATTTTTTCACTCAAAGGGTGGTGAGTGTCTGGAACGAGCTGCCAGAGGCAGTAGTAGAGGCGGGTACAATTTTGTCTTTTAAAAGGCATTTGGACAGTTACATGGGTAAGATGGGTATAGAGGGATATGGGCCAAGTGCAGGCAATTGGGACTCGCTTAGTGGTATAAACTGGGCGACATGGACATGTTGGGCCGAAGGGCCTGTTTCCATGTTGTAAAACTTCTATGATTCTATGATTCTATAATGGGCCGAATGGCGGCCTCCTCTGCTGTACCTCCTACAAAATGGAGTGATTGCCAAGCGGTTGGATTGACTTGGCGGGTTTCCCACTCTGCTTTTCACAGGCTGGTTGAACTGTTGATCTTATCTGTAGCACGGAGAGTGTGCACACAGTGCTGGCAATCGCCTCTCATGTTCAGCATTCACTGGCGTTGTGAAATTGATTCTGAATCAGCTGGCAAACTCACTCTGACACAATACAAACAGTCTCACTGGCAATTAACCCTCTAATTGGCTGCCGCCCGGGAAGAGGGCCCGGGGGTGGGGTGGGAGGGGGAAGGGGAAGAGGGCCCGGGGGTGGGGTGGGAGGGGGGGAGAGAGAGCCCAGGGTGGGACTGAGTCCCCCCCCCCACGCACAGCAGGAAAGGCCCATGCTCCTGCACCGGCCTGTGTTCATCGGCTAGTCCCAGCGCAGCAGTTGGGGTAACAGGGTAACTTCAATTACAGAGAGAGCGAGGCGGGCGGGAGTGAGGGGGTCAGAGGGACGGGGAGTAAGAGAGAGAGAGAGAGAGAGGTGGGGGGAGTGCGAGAGAAAGAGACGGGAGTGAGGGGTCAGAGGGACGGGGAGTAAGAGAGAGAGAGAGAGAGGTGGGGGAGTGCGAGAGAAAGAGACGGGAGTGAGGGGTCAGAGGGACGGGGAGTGCGAGAGAAAGGCGGGAGTGCAAGCGAGAGAGTGAGGCAGGAGTGAGGGGGCGAGAGTGATGAGTCAGAGGTGCGGGGGGAGAGAGGGGGGAGTGCGAGAGAGGTGAGAGTGAGGGGTCAGAGGGACGGGGAGTGCGGGGGAGAGGGAGGGAGGGAGAGAGTGAGAGAGGTGAGAGTGAGGGGGTCAGAGGGACGGGGAGTGCGGGAGAAAGGGGGGGGAGTGCGAGAGAGGTGAGAGTGAGGGGTCAGAGGACGGGGAGTGCGGGGGAGTGCGGGGGAGTGGGAGGGAGAGGGAGGTGAGAGGGACGGGAATGCGGGGGAGAGAGAGAGAGAGAGAGAGGTGAGAGTGAGGGGTCAGAGGGACGGGGAGTGCGGGAGAAAGGGGGTGAGTGCGAGAGAGGTGAGAGTGAGGGGTCAGAGGGACGGGGAGTGCGGGGGAGTGCGGGGGAGTGAGAGGGAGAGGGAGGTGAGAGGGACGGGGAATGCGGGGGAGAGAGAGAGAGAGAGAGAGGTGAGAGTGAGGGGTCAGAGGGGCGGGGAGTGCGGGGGAGAGGGAGGGAGAGAGGTGAGAGTGAGGGGTTAGAGGGACGGGGAGTGCGGGGGGGAGAGAGAGAGAGGTGAGAGTGAGGGGTCAGAGGGGCGGGGAGTGCGGGGGAGAGGGAGGGAGGGTGAGAGTGAGGGGTCAGAGGGACAGGGAGTGCGGGGGAGAGGGAGGGAGAGAGGTGAGAGTGAGGGGTCAGAGGGACGGGGAGTGCAGGGGAGAGGGAGGGAGAGAGGTGAGAGTGAGGGGTCAGAGGGGCGGGGAGTGCGGGGGAGAGAGAGGGAGAGAGAGGTGAGAGTGAGGGGTCAGAGGGGCGGGGAGTGCGGGGGAGAGAGAGGGAGAGAGAGGTGAGAGTGAGGGGTCAGAGGGGCGGGGAGTGCGGGGGAGAGAGAGGTGAGAGTGAGGGGTCAGAGGGGCGGGGAGTGCGGGGGAGAGGGAGGGAGGGAGAGAGAGAGAGAGGGAGGCGGGGAGAGGGAGAGGGAGAGGGGGAGTGGGAGCGTGAACAGTCTGCAGTGAGGGAGATGCCACCTGCTGATTTACGTCCTTTAAGGAATCGCTGGGATTTGAACTCTCTCTCAAGTGGTCCTGTCTGTGCTTTTAAATTACTCTGGCACTCGAGCAATGCATTCCTGGGCTGGCAGCGTTGTCCAGACCCAGGCCCCCCCCCTCAAGCTGGGCCGTCCCCCGTTCCCCCCCCACCCTCCCGGGTTCCAATTGACCAGCTGCCTCCTCACCACAAGGCCCAGTGAGGCTGTGGGTCGAGGGGAAAATCCTCATTGTTAAAGAGAATAAAATAAATACTTCTGATTATATCTGGCAGGAGACGGGGTTTCACATGTTAAGGGAGGTTTTGGTCTGTCTCCAGGCCCAGTCCCACAGTAATTGGCCCTGAATGAGGTTATTTTAGCTTCGCACTGCTTGCCATCCACTTTCACTGGGGAATTGTCCCACACACGCACACAAGGATCATGTCAGTCAGCCGGGGCTCAGTGGGGATATCTCTCTCTCTCTCTCTCTCTCTCTCTCTCTCTCGCGCGCTCTCTCTCGCGCTCTCTCTCACGCTCTCTCTCGCGCTCTCTCTCTCTCTCGCGCTCTCTCTCTCGGCCGCTCTCTCTCACGCTTCTCTCTCGCGCTCTCTCTCGCGCTCTCTTCTCTCTCTCTCTCTCGCGTTCTCAGCGCTCTCTCTCTCTCGCGCTCTCTCTCTCCTCGCTCTCTCTTCGTCTCTCTCCTTCTCGCTCTCTCTCTCGCGCTCTCTCTCTCGCGCTCTCTCTCTCTCTCGCGCTCTCTCTCGCGCTCTCTCTCTCTCTCGCGCTCTCTCTTCGCGCTCTCCTCTCTCTCTCGCGCTCTCTCTCTCGCGCTCTCTCTCTCATCTCCGCGTCTCTCTCTCGCGCTCTCTCTCTCGCGCTCTCTCTCTCTTCGCGCTCTCTCTCTCGCGCTCTCTCTCGGTCGCGCTCTCTCTCTCTGCGCTCGCTCTCTCTCTGCGCTCTCTCTCAGTCGCTCTCATCGCGCTCTCTCTCTCAGCGCTCTCTCTCGCTCTCTCCTCGCGCTCTCTCTCTCGTCGCGCTCTCTCTCTCTCGCGCTCTCTCTCTCTCAGCGCTCTCTCTCTCTCGCAGCTCTCTCCTCTCTCGCGCTCTCTCTCTCGCGCTCTCTCTCGTCGCTCTCTCTCTCTCGCGCTCTCTCTCTCTCGCGCTCTCTCTCTCTCGCGCTTCTCTCTCTCGCGCTCTCTCTCTCTCTCGCGCTCTCTCTCTCTCGCGCTCTCTCTCTCTCTCTCGCTGCGCTCTCTCTCTCTCTCGCGCTCTCTCTCTCTCTCGCGCTCTCTCTCTCTCTCAGGCTCGCTCTCTCTCTCTCTCTCGCGCTCTCTCTCTCTCGCTCTCTCTCTCTCGCGCTTCTCTCTGCTCTCTCTCTCTCGCGCTCTCTCTCTCTCTCGCGCTCTGCTCTTCTCTCTCTAGCGCTCTCTCTCTTCTCTCGCGCTCATCTCTCTTTCTCGCTGCTCTCTCTTTCTCGCGCTCTCTCTCTCTGCGCTCTCTCTCTCTCGGCGCTCTCTCTCTCTCTCGCGCTCTCTCTCTCTCTCGCGCTCTCTCTCTCTCGCGCTCTCTCTCCTCGCGTCTCTCTCTCGCGCTCTCTCTCTCGCGCGCTCTCTCTCTCGCTGCGCTCTCTCTCTCTCTCGCGCTCTCTCTTTCTCGCGCTCTCTCTCTCGCGCTCTCTCTTCTCGCGCTCTCTCTCGCGCTCTCTCTCTCTCGCAGCTCTCTCTCTCTCTCAGCGCTCTCTCTCTCTCTCTCGCTCTCGCTCTCTCTCTCTCTCGCGCTCATCTCTCTCTCTCTCGCTCTCTCTCTCTCTCTCGCGCTCTCTCTCTCTCTGCGCTCTCTCTCTCTCTCGCGCTCTCTCTCTCGCTCTCTCTCTGCTCTCTCTCTCGCGCTCTCTCTCTCTCGCGCTCTCTCTCTCGCGCTCTCTCTCTCAGCGCTCTCTCTCTCGCGCTCTCTCTCTCGCGCTCTCTCTCGCTCTCTCTCTCGCGCTCTCTCTCTCGCGCTCTCTCTCTCGGCGCTCTCTCTCTCTGCGCTCTCTCTCTCTCGCGCTCTCTCTCTCCGCGCTCTCTCTCTTCGCGCTCTCTCTCTCTCTGCGCTCTCTCTCTCTCGCTGCTTCTCTCTCGCGCTCTCTCTCTCGCGCTCTCTCTCTCGCGCTCTCTCTCTCGCCTTCTCTCTCTCGCGCTCTCTCTCTCGCGCTCTCTCTCGCGCTCTCTCGCTCTCTCTCTCTCGCGCTCTCTCTCTCGCGCTCTCTCTCTCAGCGCTCTCTCTCTCGCGCTCTCTCTCTCTCGCGCTCTCTCTCTCGCGCTCTCTCTCTCCGCGCTCTCTCTCGCGCTCTCTCTCTCGCGCTCTCTCTCTCGCGCTCTCTCTCTCGCGCTCTCTCTCTCGCGCTCTCTCTCTCGCGCTCTCTCTCTCGCGCTCTCTCTCTCGCTCTCTCTCTCGCGCTCTCTCTCTCGCGCTCTCTCTCTCGCGCTCTCTCTCTCGCGCTCTCTCTCTCGCGCTCTCTCTCTCGCGCTCTCTCTTCTCGCGCTCTCTCTCTCGCGCTCTCTCTCTCTCGCTCTCTCTCTCTCTCGCGCTCTCTCTCGCGCTCTCTCTCTCGCGCTCTCTCTCTCGCGCTCTCTCTCTCGCGCTCTCTCTCTCGCGCTCTCTCTCTCGCGCTCTCGCTCTCAGCGCTCTTCGCTCTCGCCGCTCTCGCTCTCGCGCTCTCGCTCTCGCGCTCTCGCTCTCGCGCTCTCTCTCGCGCTCTCGCTCTCTCTCCTCTGAGTCAGAAGGTCGAGGGTTCGAGTCCCACTCCAGAGACTTGAGCACGTAGTCCAGGCCGACACTCCCAGGGCCGGTACTGAGGGAGTGCTGCACTGTCAGAGGTGCCGTCTTTCGGATGAGATGTTAAACCGAGGCCCCGTCTGCCCTCTCAGGTGGATGTAAAAGATCCCACGGCCGCTATTCAAAGAAGAGCAGGGGGGAGTTCTCCCCGGTGTCCTGGGGCCAATATTTATCGCTCAATCAACATCACTAAAAACAGATTATCTGATCATTATCACGTTGCTGTTTGTGGATCTTGCTGTGCACAAATTGGCTGCCTCGTTTCCTACATTACAACAGTGACTGCACTTCAAAAGTACTTCATTGGCTGTAAAGCGTTTTGGGACATCCTGAGGTGGTGAAAGGTGCTGAGCTTCTGTGTGTGGACATTGGATGAAGAGAGGATCGGACTCAGCTGTGATGCATTCTCTAGTCAAATAGCCTGCCAGCGTTCATCATGCAGACTCGCACATGGGTGAGGTACCAGAGGGAGCCCACCAGTATTTCTGCGAGAATCGGTAGAGAAGGAAACTTTGGAGGGGAGGCGATGGAGATGGCTGCGGGGCGCGGGGATGGCGGGGCGCGGGGGACGGCGTCTGCATGGTGCGGGGCGCGGGGACGGCGGGGTGCGGGGCGCGGGGACGGCGTCTGCACGGTGCGGGGCGCGGGGACGGCGGTGCGGGGGCGCGGGGGACGGCGGGGCGCGGGGACGGCGGGGCGCGGGGATGGCGGGGCGCGGTGCGGGGCGCGGGGACGGCGGTGCGGGGCGCGGGGACGGCGGTGCGGGGCGCGGGGACGGCGGGGCGCGGTGCGGGGGCGCGGGGACCTGTGCTGGGCTTTGTGACAGAGCCACTGGAGGAGTTTATAAACCAGTGAGGGACGGGCTCGCTGGGATCGGATTTGTGCTGTTTTTCCGTTCCAGGCTGTAATTTGATTTCTGTAAATCTTTCAAGGCCGGCACAGATGGAGCTTAAAATTTAATTAAGAAATGCAGTCAGGGCTTTTAACATGGTGCTGACCCACTGCAGCTGTTTCTCTGGACCCCTGGTGGGGGTTGGGGTGGGGGGGTTAGTCTGTGATTCTGGACCCCTGGGGTGGGGCAGTCTGTGACCCTGGACCCGTGGGTAGGGGCGGGGCAGAGTCACTGCCAGGCACTCTCTGCCTCCTCTCCCCTCTCCCTTCCTGCAAGACGCTGGCACGTGTCAATGCACTGGTTCCACGGGCACTGTGCCCCCCCCCACCCCCCCCCCCTCCCCGGTACTCCTGGTCCAAATGACTGCTGCTGCTGTCTGAGTGCTGGCAGGATTTTGAACTGTGGGGGCATCGCGGTCAAGCCTGACCTCACCCACTGTTTGCCGGCGGTCCTGGCCTGGTGGCGGGAGCTTTGCTCCTGTCGGCTGTCCGGTTCAGAGAGGGACTGGTCATTGTGGAGAGTCCACATTCCACAGAGTGGACGCAGCCAATCTCCTCTGCCACAGCTCGCTGATACCTGGTCACCGCGGCTAACCCCCCGCGCTGGAGTGGAGCTGGAGTGAACGAGTGAGTGGCGCTTCTTGGCCAACAGCTGGAACAGCTGGCCGTGTGTGTCCGGCCCACGAGCTGCCCTTTTAATGATGTAACTATCATAACATTAACATTGAATGAAAGCAGTCAGTGAGGTCTGGGAGGGAGGGAGGGGGGGGCCATCTTGTGATCTGCCCGGGGCTGCGTAATTGTTGGAGCTCTCACAGGCTCAATGTCTCGGAGTCTTTTCTCAAGAGAACGACTCGATTCACTGTCCTGGGACCCAATGGGCCAGAGGGTTCACGTGGTTCAGGCCGTCGTGCAATGAAGTCACGTCTTGTGCTGAACTTCACGTGTTTACCTGTAGAGTGAGACCCTGGATCGCTCCCTCCCTCCCCTTTCCTTCACCCCTCTCCTCCCCTCATCTCCCCCTCTCCCCTGTCCTGGAAATGCTGACTCTCGTTCCACAGCTCACCCGAGTCCCTGTTCTTTAGGTGAGTTCGTCCATGGGGGGGCATCGTATCGGAGCCTGATCCTATCTTCCCCCACCCCCCTCCCCCTCTCCCCCTCCCTGGTATACCTGCCCTTTCCAGAAGATATCAGTGGGAATTTCCCCCCTTCCACCAGCCCAGGAGGTGCTCAGGCCCCTTCAGTGCTTCCCCTGGCTGGGATCAGCTATACTCAGTACAGGCTGTGGATAGGGCCTACTAGTCAGGTATCAGCCGGGGCTCAGTGGGGAGCTCTCTCTCTCTCTCGGCCTCTGAGTCAGAAGGTCATGGGTTTGAGCCCCCACTCCAGAGGCTTGAGCACAAAATCCAGGCCGACACTCCCGTGCAGTGCTGAGGGAGCGCCGCACTGTCGGAGGATCAGTACTGAGGGAGCGCCGCACTGTCGGAGGATCAGTACTGAGGGAGCGCCGCACTGTCGGAGGGTCAGTACTGAGGGAGCGCCGCACTGTCGGAGGGACAGTGCTGAGGGAGCGCCGCACTGTCGGAGGGTCAGTGCTGAGGGAGCGCCGCACTGTCGGAGGGTCAGTGCTGAGGGAGCGCCGCACTGTCGGAGGGTCAGTGCTGAGGGAGCGCCGCACTGTCGGAGGGTCAGTGCTGAGGGAGCGCCGCACTGTCGGAGGGTCAGTGCTGAGGGAGCGCCGCACTGTCGGAGGGTCAGTGCTGAGGGAGCGCCGCACTGTCGGAGGGTCAGTACTGAGGGAGCGCCGCACTGTCGGAGGGTCAGTGCTGAGGGAGCGCCGCACTGTCGGAGGGTCAGTACTGAGGGAGCGCCGCACTGTCGGAGGGTCAGTACTGAGGGAGCGCCGCACTGTCGGAGGGTCAGTGCTGAGGGAGCGCCGCACTGTCGGAGGGTCAGTACTGAGGGAGCGCCGCACTGTCGGAGGGTCAGTGCTGAGGGAGCGCCGCACTGTCGGAGGGTCAGTGCCGAGGCCCCGTCTGCCCTCTCAGGCGGTTTGTAAAAAGATCCCATGCCCACTATTCGAAGAGCAGTTCTCCCCGGTGTCCTGGGGCCAATATTTATCCCTCAACCAACATCAGTAAAATAGATGATCTGGTCATTATCACGTTGCTGTTTGTGGGATCTTGCTGTGGCGCAAATTGGCTGCTGCGTTTCCTACATTACAACAGTGACAACACTTCAAAAAATACTTCATTGTCTGTAAAGCGCTTTGGGACGTCCTGAGGTGGTGAAAGGAGCTGGAGAAATGAGAGGTCTTTCTTTCTCTCTGTAGCTCTTGCTTTGCCCACGGAGCCAGTGTGTGTGAGGCAACATTTTAAAACACCAATATCCTGTCCCCAGAGTGCGAGGGGAGCCATGGGGAGCTGCGTTTACATAAAAAAACAATCCGCTAACGCTGGAAAGAGCTCCCGCATCACTCGCCTCTTCTGTTGTGTGCTGTTTTTTTCGCCCGTCCCAGGCAGAATGTTCTATTTATTGTTTTTTTCTTCATTTAACGGACAAAAATAAATGTTGTTTTTGTGTTTTTAATTAAGAAATGAGTGGTTTTAGTGGGAGAAGTCGCACAGCCCAGCCCAGCCCAGCCCAGCCCAGCCCAGCCCAGCACTGCCAGCCCAGCCCAGCACTGCCAGCCCAGCCCAGCACTGCCAGCCCAGCCCAGCCCAGCCCAGCCCAGCCCTGCCAGCCCAGCCCTGCCAGCCCAGCCCAGCCCTGCCCAGCCCAGCCCTGCCAGCCCAGCACTGCCAGCCCAGCCCAGCACTGCCCAGCCCAGCCCAGCCCAGCCCAGCACTGCCAGCCCAGCACTGCCAGCCCAGCCCTGCCAGCCCAGCCCTGCCAGCCCAGCCCAGCCCTGCCCAGCCCAGCCCTGCCAGCCCAGCCCAGCCCTGCCAGCCCAGCCCAGCCCAGCCCTGCCAGCCCAGCCCAGCCCTGCACTGCCAGCCCAGCCCAGCCCAGCCCTGCACTGCCAGCCCAGCCAGCCCAGCACTGCCAGCCCAGCCCAGCCAGCCCAGCCCTGCCCTGCCAGCCCTGCCCTGCCAGCCCAGCCCAGCCCAGCCCTGCCAGCCCAGCCCTGCCAGCCCAGCCCAGCACTGCCAGCCCAGCACTGCCAGCCCAGCACTGCCAGCCCAGCACTGCCAGCCCAGCCCTGCCAGCCCAGCCCAGCACTGCCAGCCCAGCCCAGCACTGCCAGCCCAGCCCAGCACTGCCAGCCCAGCCCAGCCCCGCCGGAGGGAAGCTCGTTCTCATCCAGTTATAAACCTCCTCTTTCCGTGGCACCTGGTGTGTTTCAGACAGTCCAGCACCTGGGAAAAAATCGTTCGCGTTCGCTCTCGCTCTCCAGCCACTCCCAGTGATATGGCCATTTTCTCTCTCCTGTTCTTTCTCTCGTCCTCGCTCTCTCTCGTCCTCGCTCTCTCTCGTCCTCGCTCTCTCTCGTCCTCGCTCTCTCTCGTCCTCGCTCTCTCATCGTCCTCGCTCTCTCTCGTCCTCGCTCTCTCTCGTCCTCGCTCTCTCTCGTCCTCGCTCTCTCTCGTCCTCGCTCTCTCTCGTCCTCGCTCTCTCTCGTCCTCGCTCTCTCTCTTTCCTCCTGTGTGTTCTCGCTCTCTCTCTTTCCTCCTGTGTGTTCTC
Organism: Heptranchias perlo; assembly: GCF_035084215.1. Classification (NCBI taxonomy): domain Eukaryota; kingdom Metazoa; phylum Chordata; class Chondrichthyes; order Hexanchiformes; family Hexanchidae; genus Heptranchias; species Heptranchias perlo. The sequence goes on along the minus strand of NC_090359.1, from coordinate 28,810,987 downwards.
GCTCTCTCTCTTTCCTCCTGTGTGTTCTCTCTCTCTCTCTTTCCTCCTGTGTTCTCTCTCTCTCTCTCCTCTCTCTCTCTCTCTTTCCTCCTGTGTTCTCTCTCTCTCTCTCTCTCTCTCTTTCCTCCTGTGTTCTCTCTCTCTCTCCCTCTCTCTCTCTTTCCTCCTGTGTTCTCTCTCTCTCTCTCTCTTTCCTCCTGTGTTCTCTCTCTCTCTTTCCTCCTGTGTTCTCTCTCTCTCTTTCCTCCTGTGTTCTCTCTCTCTCTTTCCTTCTGTGTTCTCTCTCTCTCTCTTTCTTTCCTCCTGTGTTCTCTCTCTCTCTTTCCTCCTGTGTTCTCTCTCTCTCTCTCTCTTTCTTTCCTCCTGTGTTCTCTCTCTCTCTCTCTCTCTCTTTCCTCCTGTGTTCTCTCTCTCTCTCTCTCTTTCCTCCTGTGTTCTCTCTCTCTCTCTCTCTCCTCCTGTGTTCTCTCTCTCTCTCTCTCTCTTTCCTCCTGTGTTCTCTCTCTCTCTCGCTCTCTCTCTCTCTTTCCTCCTGTGTTCTCTCTCTCTCTCTTTCCTCCTGTGTTCTCTCTCTCTCTCTTTCCTCCTGTGTTCTCTCTCTCTCTTTCCTCCTGTGTTCTCTCTCTCTCTCTCTCCCTCTCTTTCCTCCTGTGTTCTCTCTCTCTCTCTCTCTCTCTCTCTTTCCTCCTGTGTTCTCTCTCTCTCTCTCTCTCTCTTTCCTCCTGTGTTCTCTCTCTCTCTCTCTTTCCTCCTGTGTTTTCTCTCTCTCTCTCTCTTTCCTCCTGTGTTCTCTCTCTCTCTCTCTTGCTCTCTCTCTCTCTTTCCTCCTGTGTTCTCTCTCTCTCTCTCTCTCTCTTTCCTCCTGTGTTCTCTCTCTCTCTCTCTCTCTCTTTCCTCCTGTGTTCTCTCTCTCTCTCTCTCTCTTCTCTCTCTCTCTTTCCTCCTGTGTTCTCTCTCTCTCTCTCTCTCTCTCTCTTTCCTCCTGTGTTCTCTCTCTCTCTCTCTCTCTTTCCTCCTGTGCTCTCTCTCTCTCTCTCTCTCTCTTTCCTCCTGTGTTCTCTCTCTCTCTCTCTCTTTCCTCCTGTGTTCTCTCTCTCTCTCTCTCTCTCTCTCTCTTTCCTCCTGTGTTCTCTCTCTCTCTCTCTCTCTTTCCTCCTGTGTTCTCTCTCTCTCCTCCTTTGTTCTCTCTCTCTCTCTTTCCTCCTGTGTTCTCTCTCTCTCTCTCTCTCTCTCTCTCTTCCTCCTGTGTTCTCTCTCTCTCTCTCTCTTTCCTCCTGTGTTCTCTCTCTCTCTCTCTCTTTCCTCCTGTGTTCTCTCTCTCTCTCTCTTTCCTCCTGTGTTCTCTCTCTCTCTCTCTCTTTCCTCCTGTGTTCTCTCTCTCTCTCTCTTTCCTCCTGTGTTCTCTCTCTCTCTCCCTCTCTTTCCTCCTGTGTTTCTCTCTCTCTCTCCCTCTCTTTCCTCCTGTGTTCTCTCTCTCTCTCTCTCTCTTTCCTCCTGTGTTCTCTCTCTCTCTCCCTCTCTCTCTTTCCTCCTGTGTTCTCTCTCTCTCTCTCTTTCCTCCTGTGTTCTCTCTCTCCTCCTGTGTTCTCTCTCTCTCTCTCTCTTTCCTCCTGTGTTCTCTCCAGCTTCCCCCAGTATTATTGCCATTTTAGCAGCTAGTGTCAAGTTATGGGCAGATTCATGCCATGGCCTCCCACTCTTTCCAATTAATTCGAGACTGGGTCCAAACATTTGCGCTTTGTCTATCGCACCTGGTAGAGAATTCAGACTTTAATCCTGATGGTCGAGGCTGGATTTTAACCTGGGTTCAAACCTACCCAGTGCCGTAGAATGAAGCAGGATTGCCATCGTCAGTAGGCCTAACTCCAGCCTGCACGGGCCTACTGGGGTATCTTGGTCTGTTTGGGGAGTGTAGGCTGATAATGTACCAGTGTTGTTATTCTCATATAAAGTTGTGGAATTAATTTCCTGGTGTAAGTATTAGCTGTGTGTGAGAGAGAGGCCTGGAGAGGTTGCGTTTTTATTGTAGGCGGTTGCTGTGGTTACCGGTGGAAGCTGGGCCTACAAGCCTGAATCTGCATCACTTTCCCAGTCCCAAAATGCAGTTTCCTTCAAAAGCGTCCACACTTTGTGTTAATTCCTTGTTTTACAGGAAGGAAGGCAGAAAAATAGGGAGAAGTGTCACTTAATATCCCTCGCTGCCCCCAAAATCTCCAAATATATTTGAATAATTCCCCCTTCCCCTCTTTCTCTA